>NW_023994122.1:387500-692500 GCF_015586225.1 Lucilia sericata | reverse complement strand
TCGTCTATAGTATGAACTATAGACTTATCTATAGTCTAAACTATAGACTTGTCTATAGACTTAACTATAAACCTGTCTATAGTCTAAACTATAGCCTTTCCTACAATCTGCACTATAGACTTGTTTATAATGTGAAATATAGACTTGTCTATAATCTGAACTACTTGTCTACAGTTTGAACAATAGATATTTCTATAGTCCGAACTATAGACCTTTCTATAGTCCGAACTATAGACCTTTCTATAGCCTGTTCCGTAGAATTGTCTATAGTCTGAATTATAGACTTCTCTAGACTTTTCTATAATCCGAACTATAGCTTTTTATAGTCCGAACTATAGACCTATCTATAGTCCGAACTGTGGACCTTTCTATAGTACGAACTATAGACCTTTCTATAGTCCGAACTATAGACATTTCTATGGTCCGAACAATAGGTTTGTCTATAGCCTGTTCCGTGGAATTGTCTATAGTCTGAACTATAGACTTGTCTTAGTCTAAACTATTGACTTGTCTGTAGTCTAAACTATAGTCAGAACTATAGACTTGTTTATAATCTGAACTATAGACTTGTCTGTAGTCTGAACTGTAAACATGTCTGTAGTCTGAACTGTAAACATGGCGGTAGTCTGAATTACAGACTTGTCTATAGTCTAAACTAAAGACTCTATAGTCTAAACTATATTTTTCTTCTTGAGTTAAAACGATAGACTTGTCTTTAGTCTATAAGATAGACTTGTATATAGATTAAACTATAGAATTGCCTATAGTCAAAACTATATACTTGTCTTTTGTCTATTCTACAAATTTATACTACTATAGACTTGTCTATAATCTATAATCTGAGTTATAGACTTGTCTATAGTCTGAACTATAGACTTGTCTATAGTCTGAACTATAGACTTGTCTATAATCTGAACTATAAACTTGTCTATAGCGTGAACTATAGACTTGTCTATAGTCTGAACTGTAGACTTGTCAATAGCGTGAACTATACACTTGTCTATAGTCTGAACTATAGACTTGTCTATAATCTGAACTATATACTTGTCTATACACAGAAAAAAATGGAATTCAAAATCAAACAAAAAATTCATAAAGCCAAGTATTTTTTTACTAAAATAGGACCTATCACGAAATTCGTAAAATCAAGTACTCAAATTCGTAAATTCTTTATTGAAAAAATTTCAGGATTTTTCTTATTAAAATAATATACTATTTACGAAAAACATTAATAAATATTCACAACATTTCCAAACAATTATTTTACTGAAACAATAACAAAAGTTATTAGTATTTGTACTGAAGTTCAAGTAAATATGTTATCTGAAACAGTTAAATTATTTATTGTATTTTGGCAATAATAATAAGCAAAATTTTTTATTGAATCTATAAAAATTTTGTTAAAAAATATATACTAAATTTAAACAAAAATTTTACTAAAAAATTTAAAACTAAAATTTGTAAAAAATTACATATATACTTACAACATTTTTAAGAAAACGTTTCTAATTCTAGAAACTATTTTTTGTACTGTGAAAACTGAAACACTTATACATTAAATGTTATAAACCAAATAAGAATTATATCAATTCATTTTAGTACATTCCAAAACTGGTTTTATTGTTGTATTCCATATGCTGACATAAAAATAAAACTCAAACAAAATCATTTATTGAATCAGTAAAAATATTTACTGAAAATTAAATTTATTTCAATAAAGTGTTTGTTAGAAAATATTTTCCTTCTGTGTGAACATCAAACAAATTCGTTATAAACCCAAATAAAAATATTTATAAAAATCGAAATTAAATTTAAGCAAACGATTGTTAAGAAAAAAAATGTGCATATTTTTTTCTGTGTAATCTGAACTGTATACTTGTATATATTTTGGACTATAGGCTTATCTATAGTTTGAACTATAGACTTAAATCACAAAATTTTTAGATTAAACAAATCTAATTTTAAAGTTTTTTCTAGTTTTAAATAATGTTTGAGGTTATGAATTCCATAAAATTTAGCATAACAAAAATAACTTATCAAATGACAACTGCAAGCGGGCCTCACATTAATTTATTATTGTTTGTTTGTTTATTTCTTGCAACTGCATTTAGCCGGTTGTTGTTTTTGTTTGTTTACTGCAGTTTTTATGTACTCTCTCCCTCTCTCTATCTCAATTTTACTCTTTCTCATTCATTCAATGATTTGCTCATTTCAATCGATCAAAACAAACAATCAAATACACACAGATACAAGCACTCACATGAGTATATTTGAATTTTTATTTTGAAACTTTTTTTTTCTATACTTTCGCTTTCGTATAGAATTGAAAGTGAAATTTTTTTCAAATAAAAATTTATTTTCTTGATTCTTTATTATTAAATGATCGTTTGTTGTGTTATGTTTGCATGAATTAAATTAAATTAATTAATTTATTTATTTACTTACAATGTATTTTTGGTATTTTCTTTTGTTTAGAATAAATAAATAAATATTTTTTTGTTGTTGTTTTTGCTTTCATTTAGTATGTATAGTATTTTATAGATAATTTTTGTGCTGTTGCTGTGCTTACGTAAATTAAATATTTTTGTTTTTATTTTGACAGAAAAAAAATTTTTGTTGTTATTTCAAATTTTTCTACTTTACGTTGTTGCGCAATTCCCTTAGATTATCATTTAAAAACAAGCGAAATTTTTTTTTGGTTTTTGTTTTATTTTTAATTACTATGTTTAAATATATAATTATTGTTGTTGTTTTTCTTTTGAAATAAATTTACATTGTCAGCTGGTTGGAAAAAAAACAAAACATCTAATTTTATTTGGTTTTTTACTGATAAGATTAATTTATCGCTTTATCTCTCACTATCTCTTATAGGCTCGCCACTTTTACTCGAGAGTAAAAGTTTTTTTTGGAATTTTTTTTTATAATTTTAAGGGAATTATGCTATGAGAATAGGCGTGTGCATGATTTTACTTTGACCTTCATAGTTGGAAGTTTCACATTGACATTGAAATTTCATTAACAATAAGATGATAAGGTGACAATTCATTTCAGGCCTATGCAAACATTATTAGTTGATAATATTATGTTTAGCTTTGAAATGATTGTAAATTCTTGTATAAATTTTGTATCAAATTTGGAAGTTCTGATCAAAGTACACAAGAACGAAAAGGGTCCTACATCAGCCAAATGTTTTAAATTTTTTTATTATACCTTTTATTTCTTAAGGAGGGTATAACCATATACAGTAGGGTGTTCCATGGACCATGGACTAAGAATATATCTCAAACGATGGCTATTAATGTTATAATAAATACGACAAAAATGAAAAATTTAAAGAGACCTCATTTCCCTAACAGCGATTGAAAAATCTTGATCTCAGTACAATATGTTCAAAAAATATTGTCTCTAAAATTCGGTAATTTTGGGCTTATGACGAGAAAACTAATTACAAGGTTTTTTGGAGTATTTTTGGAAATTGACTTTTAGTGCATTATAAAGGACATATAAATTCCAAAATAATCTAACACAAGTAGGGAAGTATAGTCTAGTTATGAGTATATTATATGATTATGCTGAATTTCATCGCGATACTAATGGTTATGTTACTTATCGACGTTAAAAGCTTTTTCTAAAGGGGAATTTGTATGGGGGCTAGGGTCAAATGAGGACCGATGATTGGAAAAATTGGTAGTGTCATTTAGGTATGCTTATATAAAACATAGTTGTGCCGATTTTTGAAGATATCCTGGTATATTTGACAAGTAATGAGCTAAAAATATCAAATTGGAAGATCAGGTTGTATGGGACTTATGTGAAATAATGTACCGATTTCAACCATTTTTAATAGGGCTCGCCCGTGGGCCAAATAACCCGCTTGGTCCAAATTTCATCAAAATATCTTCAAAATCGCGACCTGTACCTTGCGCATAAGGTTTACAGACGGACGAACAGGTCTTAACCGACTTAGAAAGTGATTCGGAGAGGGTATTATGAGCACAAACACATACTACCCTGCCCACTATGGAGGTGTATGGTATAAAAATCTGAAATGGAACATCTCAATTGCTATTTTTCAAAATTATAAGATTAAAATTACAACAATTTTCAATTATATTTCAATATAAAGGAGATATGTAATGTGCAAAATTCCAACAACTTACCTTTCAATGCCAACTACATACAGTCTGCATTACATATAAGGAGTGTAGTAATGACTTTCAAATAACTTTAAATGTATGTATTTCTTAGACAAACGGAAAAACTAGTATTTTTTGTGTGAAAACTATATGTAGATGCAGTCGGCTTATTTAACTTCCTATTTGTAAGCGAACGTGGTAACTACATACCTCTAATGACATCATCGATTTAAAATAATGACTTCAAATGTTTTGTAAGTAAAGTTTAGGATTTTAACTCCTTACTTGTTAATGAAAGACTTTGCTGAGTTTAATACGACATTGTAAGCAAGTACTTACCACGCTCACTTACAAATAAGTATCTAAATAAGTAAGATAATTAACAAGCTCTTATTGCTGAAAGAACTGTTATTTTCAAATTTTATCCAAGCGTTCTCGAAAGCTTACATTTCAGAGATCGTTTGATTTTAAAATTAAAGCTTTACAGTTTTTTTTTTTTTTTATCAGTTAATTAACAACTTATTGTTGCTTTTTTTCCCTCTCACAAATTGTAAATCATATCTAGAGCATGTACTTTTATTATTTAATAATTTTTTGTTTTTTTTTTTTTATTTGTATTTTTTATAATAATTTTTAGTGCCACATTTATTTATTTATGTTGTTGTCATACGTATTAAACGTTCTCTCTTCATGTTTGTAAGTTTGTTTGCTCTCCCGAAATTAGCGCGTGAGAGTTTGGTTGTGTGTGGTTGTTTAAATTTGATAATTTTACTTCAAGGTCACTTTTATTTTGATAATTTTGTTTCTTGACATTTAGTTTGTCATTTCAGTTGTTGTTGGTTTTCTTTTTTTAAATATTGAATTACTTGAAGGTAATTAAAAAGTCAAAGATTTAGTTTCAGCAATTCTGTTGGGTTTTTTAAAGAATTCTTAGAATTAAATAAAATGCATAATGCAAATTCAAATATACTTATAATAGAAATGTTTTTTTAATTATATTTTAAAATAAATTAGAGTTAAAATTTGTTTCTAAGATATTTTTGAGGTCTAGGTCAGGTTTGGGATTACATATTTAAAAAATGCATTTGTTTGAGAATTTATTGCAAAGTGCCATATAAAAAAAACATTTATAAACAAATCACTTTTAAAGGAAAAAATAAAGAAATATTGTTCTAGTTGGCTTTTCAAATTATTAAGATTTTTATTTTAGTTTGAAGTTTTTGTGAAAAATATGACAAGTTTTGTTATAGATTACCAAAAAATTGCGATCACTTAAAGTTGTCAGACGTCATGCTGTCTTCAATAAGTTCACAACATTAATAATGTTTTACACATTTAGCAATTTTGTATTTAAAATTTATATTACTTAAAAGAAAATGGCGAAAATATAAACACACCTATGTAGTAATAAAAAATAAAATTCCAAAAAAAAAAAAAATTAAAAGAAAAATACCAAAAAAAGATTATATATTTTTTCACAAAGAAAAAAACTTTTATTTTCATACTCTCCTCCCAGCAAAACTCGTGATCTAGTTAACGAATAACACACACCTAAACTTACATACCAACCAACACAAACAAAATTAACAATTAGTTAAATTTAGAAGAAAAAAAAATGTTTAAATATTTCAGTTGCTAAAATATTTTTTTGCTTACTTCTGCTGAATTTTCTCAAATACAAAGTTTATGTAATAAACCATATGTATTTGAACGAAAACAAAAACAACTACAATTATAATAGCAAAAACAATAATAATAATAAAAATTTTGTTCCACAAAAACAAATTTATTGTATGTTCAAATTTAGAACTCATACACTTATACATTAACAATTAGTACTAAAAATGTTTTGATTTCAGTTTTCTTTTGTTCTGAACAATAATAATAACATAACCAGCAAAAACTTACATTGAAAAGAATCGAAAAATAATCATTATTTTAACACTACGATGATATTGTTGACAAGTACTTACCATGCTGGCTTACAAATAAGTACTTAAATAAGTACTTACAAATAGGAAATTAAAAAGACATATGTATGTATGTCATTATTAGATTACTTACAAATAATACCGATGGTATGCAGTAGTCATTTAAAAGTACCTTATTGTGTAAGCCCAAGTCATTAGCATGTTTTTGCTGGGTATATATAATCTATTTGATTTCATTTTTTGCAAAAAATATAATAACAAATACAAATTGTTTTATATATTACAAGCGCCACACATGCCACCACTAACCAACAAATCACCTCCACCACCCTACTACTGATCACCCATCATCATCATCCATCCTCAAAGTATTGCCATATGTTTATTGTTATTTTTCACTCTCGATCTCTCTTTGTGGTTTGTGTGATCATTTATTTATTTATTTTGTTAAGTTTAGTAAAGCTTTTGTTGTTGTTTTTATTTGCTTTTTTTTTTTTGTAAACATGATGGAGCAGTGTTCTCATTTTTATTTTGCTTGATCACATCATTGTGATGGAACAGTATGTTTTTACTCTCATTTAGTTTGGCAAATGTGTGAAAAAAAGTGTGAAAAACCGTTTATGTTTACAAAGTCATTAAATTTTTTAACTAGGCTTTTGGAAACACAATTTCGAAATATTATTTACATTACTTTTTATGCTATTTAGGTATAATTTTTTATGATGTAGCATCATAACTCCTATATAAGGTCTTCATTCGTAGATAACTATGTTATGCTGTAGGGTATTATCGGACCTAACCGGGAACTTCATTCGAACATTTATATGATGCACATATGTTGGTTTAAGGTCGGGCTTAATTGGCCTGTGTTCACTTAACTCTAGCGATAATTAGTTAATAAATTTAAAATTCTTCTTATACGAAAAAAAACTTTTGTGTCAAATACTTACACACACTTAAGTTACACTTTTAGTAAAAAAATGATTTAATACAAAAAATATACTTTTAATCTTTGTTCCCTGTTATATTATTTCATTTATAGTAAATAGTGATAAGAATTGTATACATTTTTTCTAATATTTTCTATATGTACAATGTACATACATATGTATGTATGTATTTAACAATGCTTTACTTTTGCACTATCGTTTTAATTGGTGCATGTGTACACTCTCACTTGTTACTACATTGAAAAGGAAAGTGTATTTTTTTAGCTTTTTCTTTTTTGATAAGAATTCAAAGTAAAAAATTGCAATAAAAAAATTATTTTTATTTTTGTAAAAACAAAAACAAATATTTTTTTTAACAACAATAATAAATTTACATGGTATTGTTATTGTTATTAAGGCGATATAAGCTATTATATGATAGAGATACTAAACACCTTTTTTTATTTTAGTACTTGATAAGAGGAAATGTTTGAAAGTTTGAATGTAGAGAACTTAATCACAAACGGATATTATTGTTGTTTTATGTAGTAGTACGTATTTTGCGAAAATGCTGATTGACATGTTTTAAGAACAAATATTGCTCATACCACCTGCAGTCCATAAATTTTATTTTAGTTTAGAACACACATGCATACATACATATTTCGAACGGAAAAGAGTGTAAATTGATTTTCAAAGTTTTTTTCTAGTCTTGTCTATAGTCTAGTCTATAGTCAAGTCTATAGTCAAGTCTATAGTCTAGTCTATAGTCTAGTCTATAGTCTAGTCTAGTCTAGTCTATAGTCTAGTCTATAGTCTAGTCTATAGTCTAGTCTATAGTCTAGTCTATAGTCTAGTCTATAGTCTAGTCTATAGTCTAGTCTATAGTCTAGTCTATAGTCTAGTCTATAGTCTAGTCTATAGTCTAGTCTATAGTCTAGTCTATAGTCTAGTCTATAGTCTAGTCTATAGTCTAGTCTATAGTCTAGTCTATAGTCTAGTCTATAGTCTAGTCTATAGTCTAGTCTATAGTCTAGTCTATAGTCTAGTCTATAGTCTAGTCTATAGTCTAGTCTATAGTCTAGTCTATAGTCTAGTCTATAGTCTAGTCTATAGTCATCTAGTCTATAGTCTAGTCTATAGTCTAGTCTATAGTCTAGTCTATAGTCTAGTCTATAGTCTAGTCTATAGTCTAGTCTATAGTCTAGTCTATAGTCTAGTCTATAGTCTAGTCTATAGTCTAGTCTATAGTCTAGTCTATAGTCTAGTCTATAGTCTAGTCTATAGTCTAGTCTATAGTCTAGTCTATAGTCTAGTCTATAGTCTAGTCTATAGTCTAGTCTATAGTCTAGTCTATAGTCTAGTCTAGTCTAGTCTATAGTCTAGTCTATAGTCTAGTCTATAGTCTAGTCTATAGTCTAGTCTATAGTCTAGTCTATAGTCTAGTCTATAGTCTAGTCTATAGTCTAGTCTATAGTCTAGTCTATAGTCTAGTCTATAGTCTAGTCTATAGTCTAGTCTATAGTCTAGTCTATAGTCTAGTCTATAGTCTAGTCTATAGTCTAGTCTATAGTCTAGTCTATAGTCTAGTCTATAGTCTAGTCTATAGTCTAGTCTATAGTCTAGTCTAGTCTATAGTCTAGTCTATAGTCTAGTCTATAGTCTAGTCTATAGTCTAGTCTATAGTCTAGTCTATAGTCTATAGTCTAGTCTATAGTCTAGTCTATAGTCTAGTCTATAGTCTAGTCTATAGTCTAGTCTATAGTCTAGTCTATAGTCTAGTCTATAGTCTAGTCTATAGTTTAGTCTATAGTCTAGTCTATAGTTTAGTCTATAGTTTAGTCTATAGTCTAGTCTATAGTTAGTCTATAGTCTAGTCTATAGTCTAGTCTATAGTCTAGTCTATAGTCTAGTCTATAGTCTAGTCTATAGTCTAGTCTATAGTCTAGTCTATAGTCTAGTCTATAGTCTAGTCTATAGTCTAGTCTATAGTCTAGTCTATAGTCTAGTCTATAGTCTAGTCTATAGTCTAGTCTATAGTCTAGTCTATAGTCTAGTCTATAGTCTAGTCTATAGTCTAGTCTATAGTCTGTCTATAGTCTAGTCTATAGTCTAGTCTATAGTCTAGTCTATAGTCTAGTCTATAGTCTAGTCTATAGTCTAGTCTATAGTCTAGTCTATAGTCTAGTCTATAGTCTAGTCTATAGTCTAGTCTATAGTCTAGTCTATATTCTAGTCTATAGTCTTGTCTATAGTCTAGTCTATAGTCTAGCCTATATTAAAGTGTATAGTCTGCTTTAAACCCTACCATACTTTATAGTCTACTTTAGTTAGTTAGTTAGTTAGTTTGAAAGGAGGATGTATATACATCAAATCCGAAGAAATACACCTAGGCCTCTATCGGGCCTGTTGTGCGCTCCTTAACCAGTGCCTCAGGTGGGAATCGAACCCACCACCTCCGGTCTACCAGTCTAGAACACTAACCACTAACCTACCGGAGGCCACCTAGTCTACTTTAAAACCTAAAAAGTACTTTAAAACCTAAATAGCACTATTCTCATTATAATTTAGCACTACTTCAAAATATAAATTTTCCTTGGCTGCTATAAACTAAAATGTCGAAAAATCAAGATTTTATTCAGAGAATTCCAATTAAAGGGTTTGGAATACACTAACTGTGGGATAAAAGTCTAAATTTTCAACAAATTTGAGCTAAATACGAAGCATATGGAAAATTTTTCGTGCTGTGAAGCACTTTTGTTCTAGTATGTACCTCTACAAAAATCGGTGCAACATAGTTCTTGGACCAGTCCTACTGTACTTTCTTACTGGTACCAAAATATTTTAAATAAGCTATAAATTCAATTAAAGGCAGATATATGTAGATATATAGATAGATATATGTAGTTATATACTATGTAATTGTTATTCTACATAGTTGTTGTTATTCTCAAAGTATTAAAAGATGTTTTTGAAATGTGTTTACCATTTATTATAATTTATTCGATCTTCTTGTTTGGTATTTTTCTCTAATACACTATGTAAGTATAAACCAGACTCAAACTCTTTTATACTGTACTACAAACCCCCTACAACCCACCCCCTAGTAAAAACATTAAACAACAAAAGTAATTCAAAAAGTAAAGAGGTTGTTGTTGTTTATCAATAAATATGTAGATTTTAGTAATCAAATACAATACATACTAAAACTAACGGTATTGATTGAGTGTATTTGATATTAGTATTAGTATGAGTGTGTGTTTATGGTGTAAAGGAAAAGGTGTGTTTATATATAGGAAAAGTATAACACACCCACGTATATACAAACAGTCATATAAAGTGTAAAGATAACAATATAAACTAATACAAATATTGTTGCAAATTAGCCTTTAACACATTAATATTAGTTTATATGTGTGTTCAAAAGTGCATATGTAGGTATGTATTACAATCCTCATACAAACATATTTATTGCATACTTATACAATAAATAACAACAAATTTATTGTTGCTATTTTAAATTCTCACACATGTGTATCTATCTATTTACGTATAAATTAACTGTATCGGTGAACGTATGTATGTATATGAGTGTGTACAATATATTGTTTATAAGCCACGTGCATTTAATTACATATTTACTGTCATTATTAGGTTCAAGTAGAAAATTGATGTAGTATATGAATATGTTTAATAATGATGGTTATGCATTTTCAAAATTTACACCCACACATACCACACCACATATATACATGTAATAGTATAGATTCATACACGTGTGTATAAATAAGAGTGCAGTATAAGAAGTTTTATTGCAATTTAAGCTAAAGATACGAAATTAATTTATATTACATCCCTTATCACAGCATCACTCTCTGGCCCATAGTACCTACAATATCCATCTATCCGAATATTTCCATATAAGCTATTATATGATAGAGATACTAAAAAGCTATTCTTTTCGTTTTAGTACCTGATAAGGGGAAATAATTAAACTTAATCGCCAAAGGCAATTATTGCTGTTTACGTAGTAATGCGAATATGCTGATTAATATGTATTAAGAATATTGCTCATACCACCTGCAGTCCATAAAGTACAATTTTGTTGTGAACATAATATACAAAGACAGAGAACAATATCCACTAAATTTCTTTGACACAGAGCTTAGACATTGAATATTTTCGTTATTTTAAAAGTGAATTCTCAGTTTACTCTCGTATTTTCGTGCATATCTGTTTATGACATTTAGCAGTAAAAGTGTTTTGTTTGTTTATTTATATATTAATTTTGATTCGAAATTATCAAAATAAATAATAACAAATTAAAATGCATTAATTTCAAGCACATGCTTACAAATACACACACACCAACGCAAACACAACATAACACAATATGTTAAATATAATTTACATGTGTGTGCTTAATTTAAATTGTTTAATAATTTTACCTTCACTCAACACACAAACAATGCAATACATATTTACAAACTTTATAAAGTTTGCATTAGAATTTTCCTATGAAATCTTAAATGTTAAATTTTCATTAATATTGAATATTGAATTTAATGCAAAGTTATTTATAAAAACATTAGAATAAATTTTCTACACATGTGAATATTTTACAGTTGTTGGATATGTATGTGTGCTTAGGCAATTACGCAGCTACTTTGTTATAGATATGTTTGTATTTTAAAATTTATTTGTTTATAATTTAAGAGAATTATGCATACATATGTATATTATAAATACTAAACCAAAAAGCCATTAAAATCAATAAAACGTATGTAATATGTAATACTTGGACATAGCAATAGCATTAGATTTATTTAAAAAAACACATTTAGTAGGTTTAAATTTTATACAATTTCATAATTATAACACCATGAAAACTTGAAGCAGATTTTGCTATATTACACAAATACTGCTATTTTTCTTGTCACCACTGTTTGATTATCTACAATATGTTTTATTATCTTAAATTAACCAACATTTTCTAACTAATAGACATATTAATTTAATAATCTAAATTACAAAAATTAAAATAAAAACACTATTTTTTTCTATACAAATTACCAACTATTTATATTTATTAGAATAGTTGAAAAAAATAACTTTATAATTAATAATTTTCAATTAAAAATTACAATATTATGGTTAATTAAAAAAATTGTCATATGTTTAGAATTTTAATTAATAACAGTTATCAATTTAACTTTTTTTTTCAAATAAAAAATAATGATTTAATATTTGTGAATTTTAATTAAGAAACATATTGTTAAGCATGAATTATTAATTTACTTTCGTTTCGTTTATTTTAGGTACAATACTGACCTAGGAGCTATGGACCAGCAATTTTGTTTACGCTGGAACAATCATCCGACAAATTTAACCGGTGTCCTCACCTCATTGTTGCAAAGAGAAGCACTTTGCGATGTTACATTAGCCTGTGAAGGTGAGACAGTTAAGGTGAGTTAAAGATACGAAATAGTGATTCTTACAAATTAAATGAAAATATATAGAAAGCACTTTATTATCAGCAACTTTTTGATTCTACATGAGAGAGAATAAAGAATAATGCTGAATGTGAACCGTATCTAAGCTAGTCATGGAAATTATAGTCTGGTCTATAGTCTAGTCTATAGTCTAGTCTACAGTCTAGTCTATAGTCTAGTCTATAGTCTAGTCTAGTCTATAGTCTAGTCTATAGTCTAGTCTATAGTCTAGTCTATAGTCTAGTCTATAGTCTAGTCTATAGTCTAGTCTATAGTCTAGTCTATAGTCTAGTCTATAGTCTAGTCTATAGTCTAGTCTATAGTCTAGTCTATAGTCTAGTCTATAGTCTAGTCTATAGTCTAGTCTATAGTCTAGTCTATAGTCTAGTCTATAGTCCAGTCTATAGTCTAGTCTATAGTCTAGTCTATAGTCTAGTCTATAGTCTAGTCTATAGTCTAGTCTATAGTCTAGTCTATAGTCCAGTCTATAGTCTAGTCTATAGTCTAGTCTATAGTCTAGTCTATAGTCTAGTCTATAGTCTAGTCTATAGTCTAGTCTATAGTCTAGTCTATAGTCTAGTCTATAGTCTAGTCTATAGTCTAGTCTATAGTCTAGTCTATAGTCTAGTCTATAGTCTAGTATAGTCTAGTCTATAGTCTAGTCTATAGTCTAGTCTATAGTCTAGTCTATAGTCTAGTCTATAGTCTAGTATATAGTCTAGTCTATAGTCTAGTCTATAGTCTAGTCTATAGTCTAGTCTATAGTCTAGTCTATAGTCTAGTCTATAGTCTAGTCTATAGTCTAGTCTATAGTCTAGTCTATAGTCTAGTCTATAGTCTAATCTATAGTCTAGTCTATAGTCTAGTCTATAGTCTAGTCTATAGTCTAGTCTATAGTCTAGTCTATAGTCTAGTCTATAATCTAGTCTATAGGCTAGTCTATAGTCTAGTCTATAGTCTAGTCTATAATCTAGTCTATAGTCTAGTCTATAGGCTAGTCTATAGTCTAGTCTATAGGCTAGTCTATAGTCTAGTCTATAGGCTAGTCTATAGTCTAGTCTATAGTCTAGTCTATAGTCTAGTCTATAGGCTAGTCTATAGTCTAGTCTATAGTCTAGTCTAGTCTATAGTCTAGTCTATAGTCTAGTCTATAGTCTAGTCTATAGTCTAGTCTTTAGTCGAGTCTTTAGTCTAGTCTATAGTCTATTAGTTAAATCCACTAAAGAACAGAAATGTTTATCATATATTTGTTCAATAATTCAGTTCGTTAACATTAAATGCGTTTCCAATCTAATTTGTCAACATGTTGCTAAACAAAATCATGTTTAAATTATATTTTCAAGGTTCAAGTAATAACTTCTTAGCGTTTCCAATTTAAAATATCTATAGCAACATGTTGCTGGCAAAATATTAATGAAAAATTTATTTAAAGATTTTAAGAATTTAAACTTTATGAAAATTTAAACTTAATTACTTCAACACAACACCTTTTCAACTGAGGCACTTAGTAATAATCGTGCGTTAATAACAGCAATGGTTTAAAAAAACTCAAAGCTTTTTTTCCTTGTCATTAGATTATGTTGCAGAACTATGTATATTATGAAAAAAAAAATCCAAAAAAATATGAAGCAGTGGTCACTTGAATGTTACCCCTCCTGTAATTAAAAGTACAATTGAGAAAATGCCTCAATTATACAGACATTTTATATACAATTGTCAGCAACAATAAGTTGGTTTTTTCAACGTTTCTTTGGGATTCCAGCAACAAATTCTTTCCATACATACGTACACATGTATATTATTTGATAAATTTGATTTTACAAAGTCATTGTTATTGCGGCTGACTTCAACAGCAGCCAATATGGTTAAAGTTGCAAAGGTACCATCAACCAACCAACTTGACCAAACGACCAATACAATGCTCATGCATATTGTATGTGTTTGCTATGTAAAACTTAATTCACTTTACAACTCAATGTGTCAAATTAAACTCTGGTCCGGATGCAGGGAAATATAAATAAATTGCAATGTTGAAAAAGTTCGACACACGTTTTTTATATATATATTTTTCTTTTTACACTCAAACACTTGCATACGCCATGCCACGACACGTCATGACATACACAAGCTTGAACGGAAATGAAATGAAAAGAACAGAGTAGCAAAATATAAAATAAAAAAATGAATATACTGCCAGGAACAAAAATCAAAAATAGAAAACAAAAAGTGAAAAGAAACTGCATTGTCATGAGAAGGCATCAATTTATTACAGGACAATTGTCGCAAATCCTGTAAGTGTTAAAATAGCAGTAAAATACCTTTAGTGTGACTGAAAACGACTAACGGTAATGTTTGCCACAAAGCAACAGGTTTTTTCTTTTTTCTCATAGTCAAGCCAAGCGGGGATGGAAAATTCGGTATTAGTTTTTAACATCCGATAGTGCTTTAAAAACTAAAACTGTCTCACCATGTACAAAACATCAAAATGTATGGACCGATTTTTGCTGATTTCCGGACGTATGTTAGATAGAATTATTGAAGATTTGGATCTGATAATAGATAACTGGGGTCTTCTGAAAACTGATTACAACATAAATACAAACAGACAGACGGACATGTCCAAATCGACTCCACTAAAAAGTAGTATTTATAAATTTTCACTTTCCATCTCTGCATATATTAAGTTCTGTTATATGATGCACAGAATATAGAACGAGTACGAATTAGTAGAATAGAGAACAGTGGCGTAAATATTTAATAAATGAATTGTTGCCAATTCGTAGTTGACAGTATTGTCATCAAAGAACGAAGCTAAAAATAAGTATATATTTTGACACTGAGACAAAAATCTAGATATAAAAATTATTCAAGCTTCACATAGCATTGCCATAATCATTTTGACAAGTACATAAATAGTTCTCTTGCATTTTTTACAACTCCTTTCAAAATCCTATTAAGATAAAGTAAACAAAGCAATTACTTTTCTTTTACGAAATTGTTTCTTTCAGTGTAAAATTCTTATTCTGTGTAGTAAATAGCAGGTAGTAATGATAATAAGTATGTGTGTATGAAAGCACAGGATAATAATGATAGTAATATGATAATTGACATGTCAGATAAATCACGTTGACAATAAACTGTTAAAACGTTTATATGCTCTCAAGTGACATAATAAATATGTATTTAATAAGACATTTACAACTTATGGCAATAAAACTTATATTAAATACGTGCTTATAATACATATTTTTATTTCCTTTTTAGGCACATCAAGCCATATTATCAGCATGCAGTCCATATTTCGAAACTATATTCCTGCAGAACCAACATCCACATCCCATCATCTATTTGAAAGATGTCAGATACTCAGAAATACGTTCCCTGCTAGATTTCATGTACAAGGGCGAAGTAAATGTCGGCCAAAGTTCATTACCGATGTTCCTCAAAACAGCCGAAAGTCTGCAGGTATGTTAAAGCGTTTTATCAGATCAAAAAAAATAATTAATTACTTAAATGTTTGTATTAATTTCCTTTAAAGGTGCGTGGTCTTACAGATAACAACAATTTAAATTATCCTTCCGACCTCGATAAACACCGCGATACAGAAGCCTCATCACCCACTGGCCGAACACCTTATGGCTCAGGCGTTGGTCTGGGCATGCGTGGTGAACGGGAATCCCGCGATCGGGGACGTGGAGATTTACGCGATGACATACACTCTCACCGCAGTAGTAGCAGTCTTAGTGAACGTAGTTCAGCGGCGGCAGCCGCCGCAGCAGCTGCTGCTGCTGTTGCCGCTGCTAGTGGTAGCAGCAGTTTACAATCGGCTGCAGCTGCTTTAGGTTTAACCGGCAGTGAACGATCTCCTAGTGTGGGTAGTGCAGCCGCTGCGGCCGTAGCTGCAGCAGTGGCAGCAGCAGCCAGTCGAAGTGCTAGTGCTGATGTATTGAATAGCCGCGGTGATGCTGGCAGTGATCGTGGTAGTGAACGGGGTGTTAACGATAATGGTGTGAGGGTTGGTGGTGATGGTGTTGGTGGCGGCGTTAGCGGTGGTAACGTTGAACGTACCGATGAACGTCGCGGTGGTGATGACCTTGTGCAGCTAGACTATAGTAATCAGAGTAAGAGAGATCGTGATAGAGAGGTGTCGACCACACCGGAGCATATTATTAGTAATAAGCGAAGACGTAAGAACTCATCCAACTGTGATAATTTGTTGACCTCGACCCCAAATGCGAATGTACAGGACAGGCATTACACTCAAGACTCTCAGGTGAGTTATAGACTATGAAAAATGCATTATTTTACATATTGAGATTATAGGGAAGTACTATATTTTCAAATGTTTTCTGTTAGAAAATAAAATTATGTTTTTAATTTTATTAAGCAAATTTTACTGATTTATTTTGCTAAACTTTATTTACACATATCACTAACAAAATAGATAATCAACAATGTATATCTAATATTTAAAGTTTAATTTAATACCTTTTAACTTTAAATTAAATAAATTTCTTTATTGCTTTAAATACATAATAATTTTCCATAATTAAAATCTTTCTCTATCACTAATTTGGCTTTAAATTTATTAAATACCTAATAAAAATCTGCATAATAGTTGTGTGTGTGTATGTGCAATTAATATTGTAATTAAGTCGACATCATAAATTATGCATAATTTTATTTAGTGTGAACATTTAGAAGAAGAATTTGTAAAATTTAAATGTTTCCGCCATGGGATACAATTCAACACCTACAACTACTCTTACACACAACACAACACTTCCGGTTTCCGTTGCACTAACGGCAACAATTTGTACAAAAAATATATATAAATTAAAAACAACCCCCCTACTCAACAACTAATTTGAAATATTTATGTTTTCCATTACACTTAAACACACAAACCACATATTTGTGGTATTTAAAATATTTTATTTCATATTTAGTATAAAGATTACAACAATAAACAAACATATCATCATAATAAACTAATAGAAAATCATTAAATATACATAATAAATTTATGCAATGTTTTTGTTTCAAACTAAATTTCTAACATTTTTGTTGGCCTATTACCAAAATAACAAAAACAATTACTACATAGTTGTTTGGTTATTTATATGAAAGTGAAATTATATTTATACGACTTGCAATTAAATTCATGTATTTTGTTTGTTAAATAATGTAAAATATATTTTTTTAATTTGATAAACACTCTTACACACTCTTTTACGTTCAAAGAATTCTTATAATTTTTATTGATAACACTTTTAATATAAAAGTACTCGTGTTGTAATCATTGCAAAAAATTTATAAAAATTATATTTTTATAACTAAATTATTTTAACAAATGATAGCAAACCCAAAAAAGTGGTTTCTAATTTTCAACTGTCTCTAAACATTTGGACAACAATTAAGAATCTTGTTGGCAGGGATGTTTGTTAGAAAGATTTGTCAGGAAATAAGCATTTGTATGTTGCCGGCAACATATCATCAACACGTTGCCGCCAACAAATAACAAAATGAATAAGATTATAAAATGTTTTCTTCAACATTAATATTTCAGTTATGCAACATGTTGCCAAACATTTTCAATAAACAAATTTGTTTTTATCGCAAATAATATTAAACATTGCTATCGTTCTGCCAGAGAATTATTACAACAATATATAGGCTAGACTATGGGTCTGTTTATTAACTAGTCTCTTGACTAGGCTATTGACTAGTCCATAAACTAGTTTACTTACTAGACAGATCAAGAAATTTTTAAACCAGAGACTAAAGTATACTCTTCTAAAGGATTGAAGATCGCTAAAGTCAAATTTACGATAAATTTTCTTTTTATAGAAAATTTACGATAAATTTTCTTTTTATGGAAAATTTACGATAAATTTTCGTTTTATAGATAATTTACGATAAATTTTCTTTTATACAATATTTACGATAAATTTTCTTTTTATACAATATTTACGATAAATGTTCTTTATATAGAAAATTTATGATAAATGTTCTTTATATAGAAAATTTACGATGAATGTTCTTTTTATAGAAAATCTACGATAAATTTTCTTTTTATAAAAAATTTTAATTTTTCGATAAATTCGGTTTTATTAAAAATTGTTAACAGATTCGGTTTTTATAGAAAATGTTTGTCAAATTCGCTTTTTATAGAAAATTTTCGACAAATTCACTTTTTATAGAAAATTTTCGATAAATTCACTTTTTTTTAGAAAATTTTCGATAAATTCACTTTTTTTAGAAAATTTTCGATAAATTCACTTTTTTTTAGAAAATTTTCGATGAATTCACTTTTTTTTTAGAAAATTTTTGATAAATTCACTTTTTTTAGAAAATTTTCGACAAATTCACTTTTTTTTAGAAAATTTTCGATAAATTCACTTTTTTTAGAAAATTTTCGATAAATTCACTCTTTTTAGAAAATTTTCGATAAATTTACTTTTTTTTAGAAAATTTTCGATAAATTCACTTTTTTTTAGAAAATTTTCGATAAATTCACTTTTTTTAGAAAATTTTCGATAAATTCACTTTTTATAGAAAATTTTCGATAAATTCACTTTTTTAGAAAATTTTCCATAAATTCACTTTTTTAGAACATTTTCGATAAATTCACTTTTTATAGAAAATTTTCGATAAATTCACTTTTTTTTAGAAAATTTTCCATAAATTTGCTTTTTATAAACAATTTTCGATAAATTTGCTTTTTATAAACAATTTTCGATAAATTTGCTTTATATAAACAATTTTCGATAAATTTGCTTTTTATAGAAAATTTTTGATAAATTTGCTATTTATAGAAAATTTTTGATAAATTTGCTATTTATAGAAAATTTTTGATAAATTTGCTTTTTATAGAAAATTTTCGATAAATTTGCTTTTTATAGAAAATTTTCGATAAATTTGCTTTTTTTATAAACAATTTTCGATAAATCTGCTTTTTATAAACCATTTTCGATAAATTCGTATTTAAAGAAAATTTTCTATAAATTCGCTTTAAAAAAAAAAATTCTATAAATTCGCTTTTTATAGAAAATGTTCGATAAATTTTTTGAGGCCGGATTCGGATTTATAAGTGTGCATGTTTATGTTGGTTTATTAACGCATTTGCTAATAAATAATTTGATAAAGTAATAATTTTCTTTAATTGTAAAAAACTTCCAGCAATATGTTGCTAAACATTTTATAATGTTCATAATAAAATAAAATATTAATTTTAAAATCTAAAAACTCAATCTAATTTTAATTTTTTCTTCTAGGCACCCACAAATTTTAAATCAAGTCCCGTGCCAAAATCTCTTGGCGGAGGTGGTAATACATCAGAGACCGAAGATTCTGGTGGTCGACGCGATAGTCCGTTGTCGGCGAGTGCTCTTAGTGGTGGCGGTAATGTTAATGCAACATCTGGTGGTATGGGTTTAAATCAATCGTTGAGTATTAAACAGGAATTAATAGATGCCCAACAACAACAACAGCAGCGTGAACATCATGTCTCCTTGCCACCCGAATACTTGCCGGTAAGTTTTTATAATTGATATTGTTTTTTCTTATCATTTGTAAATCATAGTTGGTATTATAAAGTTAAACATTTCAAAGTGTAGCCTAATAAAGAGAAACAAAAAGCAAATTTGAGTTATCGTTTTAAAGAAAACGTGTTTATAAACATGTTGCTGTACTAATGCCTTTGTATTATACATATGTATATGACCCATATTCAAATATGATTATTAAAGTTAACATGCAAAACCGGTTTAACTTTAAATATTGTTTTATTAATATGAGTTTACATACATATTTACTGTTAGTGAGTTTAGTAGCAATATGTTTATAAACACTTTTTAAATGTTTCAGACAGTAGAAAGCATTTTATTTTTTTATTTTTTTTTATGTTTCGCTTTAATTTGTTAAGGTTTTTTCTTTGGACCGGTGCGATGGTTCCAATTGCTAAACTAAAATTATAATTTATATATTCATTTTTTGTATATTTAAACCATTTTCTTTCTGTTGTTACTAGAATTTATTTTTATGATTGTATAAAGAAATATTTGATGCTTTAAACCTTAAAAAGAAAATAGACGCAAAATTTATTTGATTTCAAAATTGAAAACAAAAATATGAAATGAAATTAAAACTTAAGAAATGAAATTTGTTTTTGTTGTAAATAAAAAGAATGATGAAATGTTTTTAGAAGGACGAAGGATTATTGAGAGAGAAAGAGAGCATATGCATAAGTGATCGTGGTATCGGCCGAGAAAAAGAAAAAATCTAAACAATTTAAACAGTTTTTTTTTTTTGTTTTAAATAAAATTTTCTATTCCAATTATAAATTTTCTTTTGAAGTTTCTTAAAACAAAACACTCACATACACAACATAAAACACATCAACATTTTTAAACACTCTAAACAGACTCTTTAAACCAGAAACAGCACAATAATCCTTCCCCTTTAAATATAAACTTTTCTGTCTTGTTTTGTTTGCAAAAAAAAAAAACAAAAAATTTTAATTTTCTTAAGTTGTAATTTTTCTTTTTATTTTGTTTTCTTTTTCTATTTTTTATATATAATTTTGTTTGAAAAATCCAAATTGGCCTTCTAAACTAAAGACCACTATTAATCTCGATAATCCTCCACGACCACAAAAACTTTCTATGCATGAACAACAAAAACAACAGCAACAAGCTGCTAAAGATTTCAAACAAATTGCCACCGAAACATTTACCAAACATTTGCAACAGGAATATGAAAATTTCCAAAAGCAACAAAAACACCAACAGCAACAACAACAAAAGTTAGAGCAAGAACGTCTACAAAATGATCAACAGCAATCCTTAATGTTTCAACAGGCAGTAGAAGTACAATTAAAACGTTTGCAACATCAAACACAGCAACATTTTAAAAATGCCTGGCAACAAAATGTGGCCGATATAGAAATGGCCGCTACCTCTACCATACAACGTTTATTACAACAGCAGCAGCAACAACAACAGCAGTACCTTAATGTTTGTACCGAACCTGCCTCTAGTTCAAGAAATCCCGCCACATCGTATGCAGTCTCTACACCCAGCAGCGTTCAAGTACCCACAACTCCCGCGCCTACATCTCGTAAAAATGGTCGTTTTCGTACCAATTGGTTGTTTCTTTACGATTGGCTGCAATTCGATGAACAGTCTAATACCATGTATTGCAAATTTTGTCGCAAATGGTCTAGTGAATTACCAGATATACGCACTTCTTTTGTAGAGGGCAATTCCAATTTCCGTTTAGAAATCGTTAATCATCATAATAAATGTAAATCTCATCGTATGTGCTATGAGAGAGAACTGAAAGAAACAGAAACTCAACAGCAAACGTCAAAAAGCTCTGACAACTCTATGTCACAGTCCAAAGCAGATAATAGTGGCGAGAAATCGGATAGTACAACAAAAAAACCCGAAATTATAACCATAAATGTTGGAGATGATAGTTCGTAATTTATAGTGGAAATTTCTAAAGAAATTTCTTTAAATTAGTAACTCAATTGAAAGAAAGCTTTCGTGAAAAAGTCAAATTTAGAACATGCCCTGAGAAGGACTCATACAAAGCTTAGATCATTTAATGAAAAAGCTCCAATTAAGTATTTGTTTAAAACAGCTTCCATTATAAATAAATTCATTTATTATTTAAGTTACATCTATTTGTCAGATAAAATTCAGCTGTAGTTATTAGGTTTGTTGAGAAAACATATCGGCAACGAACTCTCTCGTGAGCGTACATTAGCCTACACAGGCATATGTGTTCAAAAGACATAAAGCTCATTTATCACTCGATCTTCAGATGTTTTATTCAGAGAGACTTACAAGCATGGTTCCTTGAAAGCTGAAAATGTAAATACAAATATAAAGCTTTTTAAAGCTGCCTCTAGTAAAGGAAATCCCACCGCTAAAAGCAGACTTTCTAAAGCTTATAATAAATATATTAAACATGCATAGTTATTAATTTAATATAAAAAAGCCTTATAGAGCAAAAAACGTTGTATTAGTAAATATCAAAGCTTTTTGAAAGTTTTCTTAACAATTTGTTAAACTCAGGTTACAATTATTTTGTTATAATTTTAATTTAAGAACATATTTAATAAATGTAAAGTATTTTTTATTAATTTTAAGTTTTTGTTTAAATTGTAGCAATACAAAATAATAAATATTCGTTTAAGTTTTTTTAAGGTTTAAAGCATTTTTTCTTTAATTATTAATAAAAAAAATATATAAAACTTTTATACAAAAAATACCACAAGTTTTTCTATATCTGTCTCTCTCTCTATAAACTTTCATTAAACATATAAAATTATCTATATTCTTTAAATGTTTTTTTCCACCAGCCCGGAGCTTTAAAACATACAGCCGATGATATGTCGTCGTTATTGTCAAGCCATGCTTTACAGGCCGCCGATACACGAGAGGACCATAATGATACAAAACAATTACCCTTCGATCAGTCTGATAATATTGATGGTAAGTCTCTAATTACAATTTTTCCATATTATTATTTTTTTATATATAAATATATATTTTAAAAATGTATCTGTTAACTCCTTGTTAATATACTACTTACTTACTTAATACTATAATATACTTACTTATATATTTATATAAAAGTTTGCCCTTAGTATCAAACAATTTTTTTTTTTTTGGTTTTAAATAGTAGTATTTTGTTTTCCTATATTAAGTAATAGTCCTGATTTTTTTTTCTTTAAATTTTGTTGTATAAATATTAATTTTTTCTTTTAATTTATAATTTGTAGTTAATAATTTGTTTATTTTTAAATTTAAGTTAATTTTCTTTTTCTTAATATTTCAATTTATTTACATACAAAAATATATATTTTTTATTAAAAATAATTATCCCTATAGCAAATTAAAAATTTCACTTGATATATTTATATATCATCCCTTTTTTCCCTGAAAATTATGCATAGAATTTTGTTAACAATAATTTTTGAACAAAGTCAACTATTGTAAATAAATAGTTCCCTAATATATTTATATATATAATAGGAAAGGGAAACATTAAAAAGGGACAGGAAATGCAATATTCGGCATTATTTGCCATAGGGATAAATGTTTATTAATTGGTTTGAAATCAAAAAAAAGGAACAGTGAAAATTATACTAAACAAATGAGATGTGTTTTAAATAAAACCTGTCATCCATATAAATAAAAATGTAATGTTTGTTCGTAATCGAGAAACTCAGGAACTACGTCACCTGGGGTCGTGAAAAGTATTCCTGTAAACTTTTAAATTTGTTTTAATTTGTACAAACAAATTTCCAATGATTAGTCCCATAGTCACTGCTCTGCGGGGTATTTGTTATTTCGGCAACAGCACCGAACTTATCCCGAATTATAGACTTTACCTTGCAATCGGAACCAACATTCACTTCCCGCGAGTTTGGATTTTAACCACAGCCACCACGTGCAATTTTTGTGACAAGTCAAAGTCCGAGATTCTTCCCTGAAGGCTACCAGTAACCTTAGTTGCAGATTATAAGGCTCCCTGATTCGACCCCAGTTCAAATCATACCATGGAAAGGTCGAGAATGCATATGACAGATAGATAGATAGATAGATAGATAGATAGATAGATAGATAGATAGATAGATAGATAGATAGATAGATAGATAGATAGATAGATAGATAGATAGATAGATAGATAGATAGATAGATCGCTAGATAGATAGATCTAGATCATCGCTAGCTGCTAGCTCGCTCGCTAGCTCGCTCGCTCGCTCCTCGATCGCTCGCTCGCTCGCTCGCTCGCCTGCTCGCTGCTCGCTCGCTTCTCGCTCGCTCGCTCGTCGCTTCGCTCTCTCGCTCGCTCGCTCGCTCGCTCGCTCGCTCGCTCGCTCGCCGCTCGCTCGCTCGCTCGCTCGCTCGCTCCTGCTCGCTCTCTCGCTCGCTCGCTCGCTCGCTCGCTCGCTCGCTCGCTCGCTCGCTCTCGCTCGCTCGCTCGCTCGCTCGCTCGCTCGCTCGCTCTCTCGCTCGCTCGCTCGCTCGCTCGCTCGCTCGCTCGCTCGCTCGCTCGCTCGCTCGCTCGCTCGCTCGCTCGCTCGCTCGCTCGCTCGCTCGCTCGCTCGCTCGCTCGCTCGCTCGCTCGCTCGCTCGCTGCTCGCTCGCTCGCTCGCTCGCTCGCTCGCTCGCTCGCTCGCTCGCTCGCTCGCTTCTCTTCGCTCGCTCGCTGCTCGCTCGCTCGCTCGCTACGCTGCTCGCTCGCCTCGCTCGCTCTCGCTCGCTCGCTCCCGTGCTCGCTCGCTCTCTCGCTCAGCTCGCTCGCTGCTCGTCGCTCGCTCGCTTCGCTCGCTCGTCGCTTCACCTCGCTCGTCGCCCTTTTTTCCGCTCTTTTTTGTTGGCCCTTCAGTTTTTCGGTTCCCGCTCGTGAGCTGGTTCCGGCCCTTCCGATTTAAGCTTTTTAGCTCATAACTAACGACTATACTAGTACGTCTCTTCAGAATTCGGGCACAACTAAGTTTTATATAAACATTAATAACACTGCCTATTTCTGTAATGATCTGCCCTCAACTGACCCTAATCCCCTTTTTATGGATATGACACACTTATTTTGACGTATAATGATAATTTTTGATGAAAAATGGAAAAATTGTTTTCGAAGGATATCGCAGGATATTATCCTTTTTAGCATGTGTGACATCAAATTCTAAAAAATAACTTATTTTTCTTTGGAAATAGACATTTACTGTAGCAGTGAACTCAAAATTACGCTCAAAATCGAGAAAAATGTTAAAAAAAAACTTGGGATACCGGTGTCTCGTATACGTGAGAGTTAAACGTTCATAATTGACTTATAACCATAAGTATCGCGATATAAGAATAAAATCCTCCACCAAATTGTGAGGACCCGCATATATTTAACCCCAACTCCTATAAAAGCCTCTTTTCGAAGATTTTGTATATGATTCAAAAATTGCTTAAATAAGTCGGAATTAAGTTAAAATTCAACATATGATTTTTTTCATTTTTAAAATATACTCTTAACTTATGTAGGGTACCATATGATTGGCCATGCCCGACTTTACTTCCCTATAGTAATTGTGTGTTAGTTCCTAAGGCATTAAAACACATTTCATTTGTATTTTTATTAATTAAAGAAATTAAACTATATTTTTTTGGAAATCAAAATTTTAATGTAAATTTTCGAAATACAACAAATAATATAAAATAACACCTAAAATTAACTAGTAATTGGGGCTTTGTTTTTATTTTTACTTAAAAAAACCTGTATAATTTAACTTTAACTTAAACATAATTTTAATGAAATATGTAAATTTTAAATTAGTTTTTTTATTTTTATATTTACCTTTTCCCTTTTTAATATTTACCGGTTTTAAGTTTTTCATTTTATAATTTTCCCTTAATTTGCATGATACAAATTAATTTCCAAAAAACTTAATTTCTTTATAAAAAAATTACACATTAATTTCACTATGACTTTCTTTAAAAACCAAAATGTTTGAAAAAACAAATCAAATAAGAAATATATATTTTTTGTAATCCTTTAAAAAAAAAGTTGAATTAAAACGCTTGTGTAAGTATTTCAATTTTTAGAAAATTGAAACTTTAGCCAACGCCTTTTGAAAGAACTATATGCTACAATTGAAAGAAAGAAAAAAAAAGAAAATAATTATAAAATTTAATATTTAAAATAATTTAAAACAAAAGCTTTCATTAGTAGTTTTTTTCTTAAAAAAGAATATATATTTTATTTGCTAAAAATCACTTCTTTTGAAAGCAACAGATCAACACCTCTCCTACCAAATCAATAATTCTTTTCAAATAATAAAGAAACAAATATAACAAATATATTTTTACACCTTATAAACAGAAATTTTTTTTTTATATAGAAAAATATTTTTACAAAAAATAAAAACTGAAAACTAGTTTATAGTAAATTATTAAAGCAGCTTATAGTTATTTATAATTTTTTATTTATATTTTATATACTTAGCACTGAACTGAATTTTAGTAAATATACATAAGTAGTATGTGTTTTTTTGCATGTTGCATGTTTAATTTACAAAATTTCTTTCTTCTACTCTCTACTACTCTTCTGCCATATTTAGCTTTAATCTTCCATCAATTTTCTTTAGTTTATCATTATTTCTTTTTCTTATAAGTCTAAAACTCCTTTGTGCAGCACTCTTTTTGATTATTTTTTTTTTGTAACAATTTAGTTTCCTTTTTTTCCTTTTAGTTGTTTGTTATTAAATTATTTCTCATTGCGTACTTTTTTTTAGTTATTTTTCATTTAATTTTTCTTTATTTTTCATATTATTTCTTTTCTAACATTCATATAAAAACATCTATTTACTTGAAAATAAATTTTCCTACGTGTGTAAAAGTAAAAAAAAAACATTTGAAAAAATTGATAATTAACATCCTTATTCAAAATTTTATTAATCCACATAATATTTTTAAAACAAAATCAAGTACAAGTTTTAAACATATAAAAAAACAATAAAAAATGCCTCCGTTGTTAGCTGAACAAAACAAACAAAAACAAATTAATTTCTTACATAATTTTCCTAGAGTTTAAGTATAAATAATTTAGTTTAAAATAAAAATTGGCTATACAATATATTCATTTACAAATAATTATACTAAACCTCCTCTCTCTCTCTCTCACACACATCGTTTGTATCATAAATAGACATTTATTTTTAACCAATAATAAGTTTTAATATAAATATAAATTCACCAAAAGAAGGCAGCTATTTTTATTGAGAACAAAAGTTAATTTGACTTCTTTACTAGACCAAGTCTAATAATACACTAAAAGCAATAATGTTCTTCTGTGTTATTTATAGATTTTCTTGTGTCTTTACATTGTATTTCTAAGCTCAACAATTGAGCATAATATTTTTGTTTAAAGGGAGTAGCATACGTACGAATGCAAAAAAGAGTACATTTGAGAGCTCATTGCGTTTATATTTTCTATTACTGACATCTCTTCAATGATTTTCAGGCATGGAAAATTGAAATTTTGAAATAGTGCTAACTTATAAGAAAAATTTTAATTTTTAGGTTTTAAAGTACTAAAAATTTTTCTCTAGACTACAGACTAGACTATGGACTAGACTATAGACTAGACTATAGACTAGACTATAGACTAGACTATAGACTAGACTATAGACTAGACTATAGACTAGACTATAGACTAGACTTTAGACTAGACTATAGACTAGACTATAGACTAGAATATAGACTAGACTATAGACTAGACTATAGACTAGACTATAGACTAGACTATAGACTAGACTATAGACTAGACTATAGACTAGACTATAGACTAGACTATAGACTAGACTATAGACTAGACTATAGACTAGACTATAGACTAGACTATAGACTAGACTATAGACTAGACTATAGACTAGACTATAGACTAGACTATAGACTAGACTATAGACTAGACTATAGACTAGACTATAGACTAGACTAGACTATAGACTAGACTAGACTATAGACTAGACTATAGACTAGACTATGGACTAGACTATAGACTAGACTATAGACTAGACTATAGACTAGACTATAGACTAGACTATAGACTAGACTATAGACTAAACTATAGACTAGACTATAGACTGGACTATAGACTAGAATAGACTATAGACTAGAATATAGACTAGACTATAGACTAGACTATAGACTAGACTATAGACTAGAATATAGACTAGACTAGAGTATAGACTAGAGTATAGACTAGACTATAAACTAGACTAGAGTATAGACTAGAGTATAGACTAGAGTATAGACTAGACAATAGACTAGACTATAGACTAGACTATAGACTAGACAATAGACTATAGACTAGACTATAGACTAGACTATAGACTAGACTATTGACTAGACTATAGACTGGACTATAGACTGGACTATAGACTGGACTATAGACTAGACTATAGACTAGACTATACACTAGACTCTAGACTATAGACTAGACCAGACTATAGACTAGACTATAGACTAGACTATAGACTAGACTATAGACTAGACTATAGACTAGACTATAGACTAGACTATAGACTAGACTATAGACTAGACTATAGACTAGACTATAGACTAGACTAGACTATAGACTAGACTATAGACTAGACTATAGACTAGACTATAGACTAGACTATAGACTAGACTATAGACTAGACTATAGACTAGACTATAGACTAGACTATAGACTAGACTATAGACTAGACTATAGACTAGACTATAGACTAGACTATAGACTAGACTATAGACTAGACTATAGACTAGACTATAGACTAGACTATAGACTAGACTATAGACTAGACTATAGACTAGACTATAGACTAGACTATAGACTAGACTATAGACTAGACTATAGACTAGACTATAGACTAGACTATAGACTAGACTATAGACTAGACTATAGACTAGACTATAGACTAGACTATAGACTAGACTATAGACTAGACTATAGACTAGACTATAGACTAGACTATAGACTAGACTATAGACTAGACTATAGACTAGACTATAGACTAGACTATAGACTAGACTATAGACTAGACTATAGACTAGACTATAGACTAGACTATAGACTAGACTATAGACTAGACTATAGACTAGACTATAGACTAGACTATAGACTAGACTATAGACTAGACTATAGACTAGACTATAGACTAGACTATAGACTAGACTATAGACTAGACTATAGACTAGACTATAGACTAGACTATAGACTAGACTATAGACTAGACTATAGACTAGACTATAGACTAGACTATAGACTAGACTATAGACTAGACTATAGACTAGACTATAGACTAGACTATAGACTAGACTATAGACTAGACTATAGACTAGACTACTAGACTAGACTATAGACTAGACTAGACTAGACTAGACTATAGACTAGACTATAGACTAGACTATAGACTAGACTATAGACTAGACTATAGACTAGACTATAGACTAGACTATAGACTAGACTATAGACTAGACTATAGACTAGACTATAGACTAGACTATAGACTAGACTATAGACTAGACTATAGACTAGACTATAGACTTGACTATAGACTAGACTATAGACTAGACTATAGACTAGATTATAGACTAGATTATAGTCTAGACTATAGACTAGACTATAGACTAGATTATAGACAAGACTATAGACTAGACTATAGACTATACTGTAGACTAGACTATAAACTAGACTATGGACTAGCTTATAGACTAGACTATCAACTAGACTATGGACTAGAAAAAGATGTTTGGTCCATGCTAAATTTATCTGTAAACTGAAATTCTGTTGATAAACTAAAGCTCCCTTCTTTCATATTATGTACAATACTGCTCTCTCACTCTCCTTCTCTGTAGGGCTAAAGCTTAAAATGAAAGCAAAACCGAAATTTTTGTACTTTTCTCTCGCATAACAGATCCAATACCTTCCATTATCATTCTATTACTTATTATATTAGTCATTACACAAATCAAATGAAACTAAACTAAAAAAAATCTTAAAATAACACCACATATATAACCATAATTATAATTTCCTCTCTACTTTTTGTCTTTAATGTTGCAACTTATACAAAAAATTTTAAAAAGATAATATAAAATAAAAAAAAAAATCATAAAAAAATTAAAATTTTCAAAATATTAACTAAAAGTATATGTGATATTATGTTATAATTTTTTCCTAAGTATTTGTGGTTTTTCTTTTACAACAAATTAAATTAACTACTAAAATTTTAACTTTAAGTGTTTTGTACTATTTTAAAATTTTATTTCACGCAAAAAAAAAAGGCCTTAATCCCAACTTTTAAAAGTAATTTTTGGTAATAATTAACCTTTTAAAACAAAAAAGTTTGAATTGCAAACAACAACAAAAATCTATAACTTCAATGAAAATTCCCCCGAAATACAAAACTAGAAGTGTGGATCTGCAAACTTTAGGTTTTTTTTTATATAATTTGTTTTCATTTTCAAATAATTTATATATTTTCTTTTACTTTACACTTTTAAATGTTTGTGTTTTTTTCTTTCTACTAACTCTATATTGTGTCGTCCTTATAATTTAATTTTTATAAAAAAATTAAAACCAAAAAAAATTCTTAAGAATTTGCCCAAGATTATACAGAATCTAACTAAATTATTTTATAATTTTAATTTATTTAATGCCGCACATAATTTTTTATTACAAAAAAAAATTTAAATAAACTTATAAATGTTATTTTTTTTTTAATATAAAATTTAAATAAAATATTTTCATAAATGGTGTTTACTGGCTTTATACCACTATTTTTGTAAAATATAACAAATATTCATTCATGTTTATGGAACTTTAAAAAAAATATACCAAAAACCTTAAATAAAAAAGAAGTTTTATTTTTATTTAGCCTAAAAGTGTTTTGGAACTAAAACAGGAAAAACTGTATTGAAAAACAAATTAAAAAAAAAAACTATAATGTTGCAACATTGAATTTAAAAAAGTACATTTTACCATAAATTATAAATACGTTAAAAAAAAAACAAATCCCATTTGATTACATGTTTTAAAATATGAAGAAAAACTATAAAGAAATATTTTAACAAATCAAACAAAACAATAAAAAAAAAATATAATAAATTTAAGATTTTTACACCCATTACTACAAAGAAAGACACTCACTATTCAATTAATTTTATTTTTAGTTTATTTATCACTTATTTATGATTTTTTTAATTTAATTTAATTTATAATTTGTTATTCCTAGCATCAAATTACTTATTATATTAATTTTTTTTTGTAAACTATAATTTATTTTTTTTTACTGGCTTTAAATTTAAGTTTAACTTTGTTTTAATTTTATATTTTTTTTTTTTTTTTTTTTTTTTGAAACCTACCAAAATACTTTGTTTTGTTAAAAAAAAAACTTGAAAAAGAAACCAAACAATTTTGTTTTTAATATTACAACCCTGGCATTTCCTAAGTGCCCTGCTCTCCTATAATAGTCCTTATCACTGAGTTTTGTTAAATGCGTTAATATTTGTTTTTAAGTTGTTTAATTTTTATTTTTATATAAAAAAATATGTTTAAATAGAAATTTTCATACACACTAGTTGATTATTTAATGCTATATACATACATATATATTTAACAGATTATAATCATATATACCTACATACATATATATTAAATATCTATACCAACCAAAAGAAAAACAAAAACTTTATATACAAATTTAATTAAAACCCCATAAACCTTTTACAACCAAGAAAAAACCCCCATAAAAAGAAACAAAAAAAAAACTGTAGTTGACTGTTGTTACTATTTATTTATTATTATAATTTTTTATAAATTTTGCATAAACGATATTAATAATCTAGATGCATTAATTCTTTGTTGGAAACCCCTTTAATTTAGAAATTTTATTAATACCATAATAAATTCATTAGGAATTTTTTAATTGGCTTAACTAAAAAAAAAACGAAAATTGTGTTTTATATTAAATATATAATTATTTCAAAAACAATATTTACATTTTATTGAGAACAAATATTGATTGAAGTCTTATAAAGCTTCTACTCAAACAAACAGCATCACTACTGAACACAATTTTATACCAAGTAAACATCTCTTTTAAGAAATTCTATTTAGACTTAGACATTTTACAAAAATATTTAATTTTATAAATACTAGAGTGTTCGTAAAGTTCAGTAAAGTTGTGCATTATTGATAATAATGAACAACAAAACTTTGCCGCACACTACTTATCACTAAAGCCCTCTTTATACGAGCACACGAGTAATATGGAATCGTTTAAACGCAATATATAATGAAACCATCTCACATTGAGAGAAATCACACATTCAGAGAAAGACAGACGTATGGCTCTCTTCATTTTTTTGAAATGATTCAAAAAACAAGCAAGTCGCATTAGATCAGGGATGTATATGTAAACACATACAAAAAAGTGAAACAGCTGTTTTCATTTTACTTTGTTATTGTTTCTAACTAATCGTGTAAAGACAAAAATATAAATCATACGACTTTTATTCTTTTTTAAGTCAGACGGATGAAATTTAATTTTACTTTTTCATGAGACTTGTGATCGTGTGAAAGGCCCTAAAGTAGAAATTTCCATTAAATCTACACAGACCCTAATTAAGAAATAATTATATATTTATTAAATAAATACATGCTTTAGCGATGAAAAACAAATTCGTTTGACAAAAAAAAAAAAAAAAAAAAAAACAGCAAAAATCCTGCCACCATTTGCTTTTTCCACTTAGTAAATAAATTTATTGACTTTTTTCAATCCAAATAAAACATTCGTGAATACAATATTTTCCCCAACACACTCGCAAATGACTTTCTCTCTTAATTTCTTTGTTGGATAATAACACGAGAACTTGCATAATACCAAAATGTTTACAGGTGATATAGAGGCACACGGTGGTGGTGGTAGTGGTGATGGTGACGACATGACAGCGGCAGAGGAAGAAGAACGTTTACAACATGAACATGAACGCGAACATGATAAGCAGCACGATGATGAGGAAGAACTAAGACATGCTGTAGAGGAACGTCGTCGTCGTCCGCCTATACTCAGGAATGAGGCATCAACGTTGCATTATGGTGAAGGGGGGAGTGGTGGGGGTGGCGGTGATGATACCGATGACATGCATGAGGGTGAAGAAATAATAATGGATAATAATAACTATGATTGCCAGTATAAATGTGAGGAAATGGATATAACAAAGATACGTTGTCATCAAAGGGATATGTATTTGCAACAGCAACAGCATCATGATGAACAACAACAAGCAGATTTAGCGCCCAGTATAACGTCAGCACATCGTTTGCATCACGAGGCCCAATTGCAACATCATCATCATCATGCACAGCAACCCTTACATGTGGTAGCAGCACCTCAGAGTGTTATAAATTTGGGAAGATGTGGTTCATCAGCCCTGGATACCTTGGTAGCTGCTGAAGCTGCAGCAGCTGCTCTCTCGCCCACAGCCTCTACCACATCCTCAGCCTCATTACAACATCAGCAACATTTATATGCTTTACAACAGCATCATCATCACCATCAACAGCAGCAACAACAACAACATCATCATGCTCAACAGCCAACCTCGTCAACGTCCAGCTCATCCCTGCAGCAGCATCATCAGCATTCACACCATCATCATCATACCAGCTCACAACCGCAACACGGTGGACAACATGTGGCCAACTATCATCATGGTCATCTGCACAGACATCATGGTTGCAGTAATACAACTATTGTTTCGTCATCATCTCTTGCCTCCTCGGCCCACGATAGTGAACACTTATCATCTACATCGGCTTTAACAAATTCCTCCTCTTCGACAACCTCCTCCTCATCATCGGCAGCTGCAGCCGCTGCAGCAGCAGCAGCGGCCGCCGCCAATAGGCGTGATCATAATATCGACTATTCTTCGTTATTTGTACAGCTATCGGGCACTCTGCCCACTCTATATCGTTGTGTCAGTTGTAATAAAATTGTGTCAAATCGTTGGCATCACGCCAACATCCATCGGCCTCAGAGCCATGAGTGTCCTGTCTGTGGACAGAAATTTACGCGTCGAGATAACATGAAAGCCCATTGTAAGATTAAGCATGCCGATATAAAAGATCGTTTCTTCAGTCATTATGTACATATGTGATCAATTTTATATGTAGTCAAGTAAAGAAATTTATATATATACAAATACATTTTTATCTCTATCTATCTATCTCTCTCTCTTCTTACAACAACTACTTACTACTATTTCTCTACTATTACTGACACACTCTCTATATAGCTCTCTCTCTCTTTCTTTCTTCTACATACATACTATAATAATTATATGAAAACTATGAAGACAAAAATTATATTTATCTCTTAAACTTAAAGAAATTTTAAGCCAATATATGATGTAATACATACTTCTATGACATATTCAAAAAAAAAAAAAACCCAAAAAGGAAATAGTAAAAAACTCAAATCTAGAAACATAGAGAATTATTTTTTTTTTTTTTCTTCCTTAACTTAGTAGATAATATAATTATAATGGAAATCTTAAACCAATTTAAGAAAATTAGTAAAAAATTCCTTAACATTGTAAAGAAAAAGCTGAGCTGAGTCTTAGAAAAGAAATTCTAACCTTAAAATTACAATTTCTTTATTTTTTTTTTTAACAAAACAAAGTATTACAAACAAAATTTTACAAAAGGAAAACTAAAGTAGTTATTAAAGTAGTATTCTTTTTTTTTTTTTGTTAAATTTAAGGCCAAGCTTTTAGTTAGTAAAACTAAAAACCAAAGCAATTTTTTTTTTTTTTTTGAAAATTCACAAAATAAAACTGATATTGTGTTAAATTTAAATAAAATTTATACTATTTATACTTTAAAAGTATTATGCTAGAAATTCCAATTATTATTTTAAATAATTTTTAACATGTCTTGTAGTTAAATTAACTAAATTTATTGTTATATATACGAAATATTTAATCGTATTTACGTTTAATTTCTGCCATAACTTATTTTAGCCAAAAATAAATTTAAACAACCAAGTTTTTTTTCTTGTCAATTTAAAGAAAATACTAAAACTAATAATTTACTTAATAAACCAAAAAATAGTGAGATTTTTCTTTTCTTATTTTAAAAATTTAAATATTCTGAAAATGCTTTTTGTTTAACCAAAAAAAAAATATATATATATATTTACTAAATACATATAAACCAAAGATTTTCTTTTAAAAAAAAACTAGTATCTAAAAATAAACCTTTTAAAACTTTATTTAAATTAAACGAATTTTTCGTTTGATTAAAATAATCATTACAAATAAATTAAAAATATACGTAATCAAATGGGAACTTTTTACAATTTACATACATTTAATTTTTTTATAATTTCTGGTAGGAAAAAAAATTACAAAACTTAAATCTAAACAAAAAAAATATATAAATATTTTTTATGTATTTAAAAAAAAAAATATAACATGTTATAAATAAATTATATAATATATTAGTAAGAATAATTGAAATATTTTACACAATTTTTGCTTATAAATCTTATAATAGAAATCATAAAGAAGAAAATAATGGCGCTTTACTTAATAAAATATATAAATACATTTAATAGAATATAACAAGAATTTAAAAAAAGTACTTAGAAAATATGATATAAAATTTTACTTAATATTATTAATTTTTTTTATCGGAAAAAATAGAAACACAAAAAAGCTTAAATTAGACACTAAAAAAAATATAGAAAATAAACAGTGAGTGATAGTTTATTAAAACACTTTGATTTTTTATACCCACCCTCTATAAAACTTGATTTTGTCGTAACACATTGAATTTCGTTTGTAACACATTGAAATATGGGTCTCAGACCTACAAAAGTGGTACCTTATTAAATTCTAAGACGGTCTAGCTATATATGTCCGTCTGTCTGCCGAAAGCACAGAAGATGCTTTTGCACAGTTAATTTCTATTGATAAGGTTTGTTTGGTATTGCAAATGGCCAATGTCAATCCACAATTTAATTTTGTCCCCATACAAGTGGCCTCTGGAATATGTTGGTTGGTTGGTTTGTTAACGTGATAGTTCCCTGCTCGCAAACAGTCAAGTAGAGTCGAAGAGACTCCGTTTTAACCGGACCACTCCACTCGTCAGATGTAGTATTTTATAATATTAAATCCACCCTGTAGCAGTGAGAAATCTCAGGATATCATTAAGCTTAGATCCAGATATTTCACCAAAGTTAGATATGAAGTTAACTGCTAAGAAAACTGTTTCTTTTAACGGATAAAACAGAAGATGAAAGACCGTTTCTTCCTTTACCCAGTCTTTGCAACTGCGACATTGTTCATGGATGGATAGCCACAGTCGACTTGCATGTCTCCTGCTATCAATCTCAATATATCCCGTCTACTTCGGTTTATAAAGAGTCTTGTGGGTTTCTCATTGAAGGCGGACCACAATATCTTGACCCCTTTACATGTGTCTAGGTTATTCCACCTATTTTCAGCCTTTTAAAGATATAATCTGAGGATACTACTCTTGATAATACCTAACGGGGTTGCCACTGGAACGGCGTTGGAGATATCAAGAGTAGATCCCATTCTGGCAAGCTCATATGCTTGTCCATTTCCATAACTGTCCCTATACGCTGGGTCCCAAACAAGGGTAATATCAGACAGGCGACCCAGCCTTGATAGATCTTTCTTGCATTGTCTAACTAATAGGGAAGTGGTAGTATAAGAATTTAATGAGAGAAGTGCCGCTTGACGATCGACAAATATTGAGGTCATGTAGTATACTTATCCCAGCTTCTTCACAGAAGACACCAGAATCAACACCACAGTTCATTTTAGAACCATCTGCAAAGATTCTGGTGGTATATTCGCTTGGTAGGTTACCCCTACATCACTCGCTCCTGAAAGGAACTCTGACTTTTAAAACTCTATCAAAATCCATGTGAGGGGTAATATAATCGGATGGTTGGTTCAAAATTGGAGGTAATTGGCTTAAAATCTTAGCGTGTCCATATGTTCTTGATATCCAACTTCCGGGTGAGTTAAGCCTCTCTGCGCTGCAAGCAGTTATGACAATAATATGCAGATCTATAAGTAGAATGTGCAATATAAGAGCCATAAATAAGATAATTATGAAGCAATAGCGATAAAAATCAACACCAACAAGATATCATAAATGTTTTTACCAAATTCAATAACGATCGGTTCATAATTGACCCATATAAGATCCTCTTCAGAAAATTACTTTATCGCTCATAACTGGATTAATAATAACAGTTAGTGGTAAAATTAGTCTTAAACAAGATTTATAATAACTAAAATGGGTTCAGAATTGACCCTACTTTCCATACACCTAAGGTTCCTTTCCGAAAATATAGTTATTCCTCACAACTGACTAAAACTACAAGTGAAATTCAAAATAAACCAGTTTTATAATAATCAAAATATCACTATCAAATTTTTTGAAGATCGGTACATATATTTGACCCTACCCCCTATATACCCAATATAAGATCCTCTTCACAAAATGATTTTAATACTTATAATTGGATTATAAATAGTAATTAGTGGTAAAATTCATGAAAAACTAGTTTTATAAGAACAAAGAGCTCTTTACCAAATTTAATAAGGACGGGTTCAGAATTCACCCTCTCCCCCATAAAAGGACCCCTTCAGAAAATGCTTTCAAGGCTCATAACTGATTTAATAATAGCGATATAGTGGTGAATTCATCACTCATAAGAAGAATTCATCATTCATAAGAAAGTCAAAAACTAGTTTTATAAGAACTAAAATCCATTTACCAAATTTGATAAGAATGGGTTCTGATTTGAACCTATCTTTCATATAAGGTCCCTTCCTGAAAATGAAGTTATTCCTCACAACTGACTAAAACTACAAGTATAGTGGTGAAATTCAAAACAAACGAGTTTTATAATAATCAAAATCTCTCTACCAAATTTTGTGAAAATCGGTCCATGTTTGACCTTACCCCCTATATAAACTATTTTAGATCCTCTTTAGAAAATGATTTGAATACTTAAAAGTGGATTATGAATAGTAGTTAGTGATAAAATTTATGATAAACAAGTTTTATAAAAACAAAAATCTCTTTACTAAATTTGATAAGGACGGATGCAGAATTGATCCTATCCACCATAGAAGGTCCCCTTCATAAAGTGACTTTAAGGCTCATAACAGGCTTAATAATAGCGACATAGTGGTGAATTCAACATTCATAAGAACTTTACAAAATTTGTTAAGAATCGGCTCATAATTGACCCTACCCCCCATATTAGATCCTCTTCAGAAAATTTGATAAGGATGGGTTCAGAATTGACCCTACCTTCCATATACATAAAGTCTCTTTCCGAAAATTAAGTTATTACTCATACTTCAAGTATAGTGATGAAATCTTAAGCAAACAAATGTTTAATAGGAATCAAAATCTCACGACATTTTGAGAAGATCGGTCCATAATTTACACTAATGACTTTAACCTTATAACTGACTTAATAATACCAGTATAGTGGCGAAAATTGTCATAAACAAGTTTTATAAGAAGATAAATCGCTCTAACAAATTTCATGAGGAACGGTAAAGCTCGGTCCATAATTGAACCCAGTTGACATTAAAGGCCTTATTCCGAAAATTACTATAAACTAATTGGGAATAATAAAATTTACTTGAAGTGGATTTTTCAAATTTTTAAAAAATCTTTAATATAAAATTTCTGTTTCGATGTAAGAAAGTTTTTCTTTCAAATTTTTTTTTTAATTTTAATCCTCACTGTCTAATAGAAAGCAATAGGTGTACAAAAAATTAAGTAATCTATAAAAAACATAATAAGTATACATATATAAAACAAAATATTAATATAATTTTAAACAATTCTCCACTTTAATTAAAAAAATATTTATTTCAAAAAATCACATAAAAAATTAAAAAATAAAAAAATATCAGTACAAAATTAAACGTAAATGAAAATAATTAAAATATAAAAGAAAAATACAAGCTTAACATATAAAGTGAAACTTAACATTGAGTAAGAGAGTGAGATTGACTTAGAAATACTATAGATGAATTTATAAAGAATATTCTTTAGGTTTTTATAAAAATTTCTTTTTTTTATTTTTCATTATAGTTTCTGCCGTCCTAAATTATGTTTAAGTTTCTCTAACAAGAATTATTGAAGGAAAAATATTTAAGTTTACTTTTTATGTTTCTTAAGTTTAAATTATAGTTTTTGTTAGTATTTATATTGAGAACAAGAGTTGATTGCACAACCTGTTGTCTTGGCTAGCCAAGGGTTACTGAATTTGTTTTTGAATTATACAGGGATTTTAAATAAAATATTAAATAATAAATACAACACTTTGAGCTTTTAAAAAATATTAAGAGAAAAATACACATAAAAAACCTTAAAAATTATTAAAAGAGCAAAGACACTTAAGCAAAAAAAAAATAGAAATTGTTTGAGGCTCTTTTGCTAAAGTGTTTAAAATTTTAGACACTTAAAATAATTTCTCTTAACTAAACAACGAACGAAAAAAATAAAAGAAAAACAGTTTTAAACATTTTCAGAATATTTAGATGAATTTAAGTTTTTTCCTATGATTTTTTAGGTACATAAGTACTTATGTTTGGTATAAAACTTCTCTTAGACAACATTTATGGAAATTTTTCAAAAAAATACAAAAAAAAAGTTATAAAAAAATAACGTAACCCACCTTATTTTAAAACACTTTAACCATACATATAACACAAAATGAAAAAAGTATTGTTTAAATTAATTATAAAAGAAACAAACAAGAAAAAAATTCCAAATTTTTTGTAAAGAATTTCCTAGAAATTCAAATTTTTATTAAAGAGATTTAAAAAGATAATTGTTTTTAGGGAAGTTAACAAAGTTAAGCTCACTATTACCAAACCAAAAATAATTAATAATTACTGAAATAAAGTAAAACACTTGAAAAAAAAACCCATATATGAATTGCAACATTAATTAATGTATTAAATATAAAATAAAAAAAAAATCAAACAGAATATATGCTAAACTTACTTAATAACAGATAAAACAAAAGAAAAAACAAACAAACTTTTAATCAATTAAAAATAAAACTTCTTTCAATTTCAAACAAATAAAACAAAAAATAAATTAAAAAAAAAATAATAATCCAGGTGTTTTAATTAAATTTATGCCACAGCCAGGCAATAGAACTAACATTAATTATTTACTTTTTTTTTAATTTTAATTTTAAAATTTAAAACTTTCTTTTTAATTTAAACTATTTTATATATTATTTTTCTAATTTCTTAACTTTTCTTTAACACTCTTCTTTGTTTTTAAATTATCATCTTATTATGTTTACTTTTTAAGTCTTTAGTTTCCATTTAAACTAAAAAAAAACATTTTCTTTTAAACCAAAAAAACCAATATTTAAACAGCCACGGTAAGTTTTTTATGTGTGTAACTATATGAATGTTAAGTATTTCATTATATATTTATAATATTTATACAAACGATTTATTATTATAAAAAAATAAAAAAACAACTATATTTTTCTAAATGTTTAAACAACAAAAAGCAAATAAAGTTACAGGAATTGGCCGTAAAATTTCAAAAAAAAAAATTATTACAAATTTTTTTAAATTCAAATTTTTTTAAAAAATAATATTATGTTGAGTTTTTAAAATAAAATACTACTAGTTATAACGTTTTTTTTTTTCTTCCAACATTGCTATTTAGGAAGGAGGGGTGTTGAAAATTGTTCGATGTGTTAGTTGTTCGTTTAGTTTCTAACTACTTTTTTCGTTCTACTTTTCTAATTTCTTCTATTATTTTCCTTAAAATAAAACACACATTTCTTGTTTTCTCTTTTTTTTTAACTTGATAATAATGATATTCTCAAAAACAACAACAAGAAACCCTTATTAATATTTAATTCGTCGGAAAAAGTATATGTACACTTGACAATAGAAATTTTACGGCTTATATTAAAAAAAAATAAAAATATATATCTGATTGCAACTGATCATTTTTAATTTTTTTTTTTCAATATTTTGTATCTTTAAAAATGAAGTTCATGCCAAAATGTTTAAAGTTTTCTCTTCTCGCAAGTCATTCCCAAGAGTGATATTTCAACAAAGGCACATTAAAGCAGTGAATGGCAGAGAATAAAAAAATTGCTCTCTCACTTGTTTTATTCGTTTTTTTCGTATGAAAGAAAGAGTACAAGAGAACTCATTTGAGAGCTCAATGCGATTCGCTGGCAGAGAGTAAAAATTTACCCTCTCACTGGTTTTATTTGTTTTTTTATACATGTGTGTTCATACGAACGTGTGAAAGAAAGAGTATAAGAGAGCTCAATGCGATTCTCTGGTATTTCAACAAAAACACATTAAAGCAGCCAATGACAGAGAATAAAAAATTTCCTCTCTCACTGGTTTTATTTGTTTTTTTTTTTATTATACATGAGTGATCTTACGTACGTGTGAAAGAGTACAAGAGTGATCATTTGAGAGCTCAACGCAATTCGGTGGTATATCAACAAAGACACATTAAAGCAGCGAATGGCAGAGAATAAAAAATTTGCTCTCTCACTGGTTTTATTTGTTTTTTATACATGAGTGATCATACGCACGTGTGAAAAAGTACAAGAGAGCTCAAAACGAAACGTATTTTAACAAAGACACATTAAAACAGCGAATGGCACAGAGTCAAATATTTGCTCTCTCACAGGTTTTATTTGTTTTTTTGTACATGAGTGATCATACGTACGTGTGAATGATACTCGCTCGTATTTCAACAGACACATTAAAGCAGCGAATGGCGGAGAGTAAAAAAATTTGCTCTCTCACTGGATTATTCGTTTTCTATACATATGTAATCACACGTACGTGTGAAAGAGTACAAGAGAGCTCATTTGAGAGCTCAATGCGATTAGATGGTTTATCAACAAAGACACATTAAAGCAGCGAATGACAGATAGTAAATATTTTGCTCTCTCACTGGTTTTATTCGTTTTCTATGCATGTACGATCATAAGTACGTGTGAAAGAAAGAGTATAAGAGAGCTCAATGAGATTCGCATGCATTAAAGTGATTTTTCTCTAGATTTCAAATAATTTTTAATCTAAAAACCTAAAAAAAATTAGTATATAGCTTCTCCTGATCATTATTAATAAGTTATAAAAAGTCATTACAAATATCGTGAGCTTTAAGAGAGATTTTGACGGTCAAAGGTCACTAAATCAATTTTTTTCTTATATTTCAGTTATTATGGTTCGTACGCGTTTTTAAGCTATTATAATTTTTATAGAGAATTAAATTTCCTACATTTTAGTTAAACACCATTTTCGCATATCATTAGTTGTTTTCGAGCTATAGTGCATTAGTTTTTCATTGCAATAAGATATTTTCAAATCTTAATATTTTTAACGCTGATACAGTTTATGTCACAATTTTACGTTCTAATATTAAGAAAATTTACATAATTTATTTCTGTCCCATAGTGCAATGTCCCACTAAGGGAAACTTTCACAAGGTTCAGAGTTCATAATGATGAATATAATTTGAAAAAAAAAATTAGTGAACACTACCTCTGACACTATCTGAAATTTGTGGACATTGCACTATGGGCCATAGAGTGATTCTGAGAAAAAACGTATAACAATGTGTAAGCATATATTAACACGATATGAATAACGTAAAAATTGTTATCGGTGTGATTTAAGATTGAGATTTTAAAATATAAGAGCTGAGAGAAGATAATGCACTATAGCTCGAAAATAACTAATGATAGGCAAAAATAGTATTGAAATGAAATGTAGGATATTTAATTACCAATAGAAATGTAGTAGCATCTGAAGTCGTAGGAACTGCAATAAAAGAGATATTTATAAAAAACTGTTTTATATAAACTTTGACCCCCCACATGGGGTTAATGGTGACTTTAAGCACCTTAATTAAGACCCAGTTTACTCAGGTTTTTTTGACTCATTTCCTAAGCTATAAAAGACTTTCTGTCTGATTGTAAATATCGGACCTCTACTAGGTTTAATATCAGAGATTATCAAATCAAATTATTAATGAACATTAATTTAGAAAAAAAATATATATATAACTGTTAAATGTCCATTGTCAAGCAAGTAACCTTACTTTTTCTCTAAAAAATCTTGTTAGACAAATACTGAACAAATCTATTACTATAACTATTTTCTTCCTTGACTCTCAAATAAAACCCATATAATTGAACAAATTTTTTTACATAACCCCCCTTTTTGATAAACAATAATAAAAAACAGAAATCCTCACCGTTATTTAACCTTTAATTACCAGAGTTTGTGTTTCACCATTAATTAAACCTTTTAGGAATTATTAACACTTTAATGTAAAAAAAACATAAATTATTTATATAAATATACAATTTTTTACAAATATTAAAACTTAAGTGGTTTGGGTTTTATTAAAAAAAAAACAAAAACATTTTTTTTTAAATAACAATAAAACATTTATAATAATAATATAAAACATCATTTTAATAATAATTTTAATAAAAATAAAAAACAATTAAACACACCTCACACTTTATAATATTATTTAACAAATAAATATCATCATATTTATTAATATATACATACATACATTATTTTAATGAAATTAAACAAAAATAAAAAATACATTAAAAATAAATAAACCTTTTAATGGAGTTGGTTTTATATAATAATAAAATAATATTAATAAAAAAATAACTTACTTTTTGTAAATAATAATTATTATTAAACAAATTAATTTAAGTTATATAAGTTAATTTATCGTAGCATATTTGTAATAGGCAAAAGATATTCCCACATCCAAACAAATAATATTTTTTGAACGACCCTATCTATTCTTATCAAAATTAATTGGTTGGTGTAAAACAAATGTTTCGAAATTTTTTCTTTAAACAAACAAAAAAAAATCCACACTTTTTGGGTGTAACCGATTTTGTTGCGAAAACTATTATTTTTTTTTTAAATTACACAAAAGGCGAAGAGTTTCCGAAATTAATTGAGCACAAAAATCTAGCTAAATAAATTTGTTGAGCCTATTTCATTAAATATGCTCAAAAAAATCATTTCATTGGCTCAACTGTCTCTCTCTCTTTTAACGGTGTATATCTCTCTTACTGTGTTTTCTATTTTGCAATAACTGTTCCTGTTTAGTTCTGTTGTATTTATTATTTCACAAGATTAATTTTTAATAAAAAGTTCATTCGTCTTTTGTTTTAAATAATATATTTGATTTAATTTCGTTATAAATTTTTTTTTGAAATCTTATAAATTATCTTGTACAACTGAATGTGTTACATGAATATCTTCTCCTTCCCTATTTTTTTTTTATTTAAATTTAATTTTCAAATTTTGTATATGTCTTTCATTTTGTTTCGTTGTAAATTTTAAGTATTTTCTTTAAAAGTTTTAAGCATTTTTTTCTTATCTTTATGTTTTGTTTCTTGTGAATCATCAACAAAAACATTGTTTTTCTCTTCTTTTTTTATTCTCTGTGCGTGCGAATAATTTCACAAAACAAATCAAAAAAAAACCTAAAAATCTAAAATGTGTACAAAAATTAAAATGAATTGAAAAACAAATACTATAAAATTTTCGTCATTTCCAAAAACAAAACTACTGAATTAAATGCCTAATAATCCGCACAAATATATTCGTACTGCCGACGCACGTTTATCAGGTTCCAAAGCCTGGCATATGCGTTTGACATTCGAACGTTTGTCAGGAGGCTGCAATCTGCATCGGTGTAAATTATGTGGCAAAGTGGTGACACACATACGCAATCATTATCATGTACACTTTCCGGGACGTTTCGAATGTCCTCTTTGTCGAGCCACTTACACCCGCAGTGACAACTTACGGACGCATTGTAAATTCAAACATCCCATGTACAACCCGGACACCAGGAAATTTGAAAATTTAATGTCGGCTGCTGCAGCCACAGCTACACAGTCACCTACACCCACACAGCTAGCTGCTGCTTCACAAGCCGCAATGGCTGCAGCTGCCGCTGCGGCGGCCTTTAATGTGGCTCAACAGCAGCAGAGAGAGCAACAGCAAAGAGAACACCATCAGCAACAAATGCAGCAACATGCCCACAATTTAACACAACAAACCCAGCATTTGCTACAGCAACAAATACAACAACAGCTACATCCGCAACAGCAACAACAGCAGCAGCAACAACAAGCGTCACAATTGCTAGCACAAACATCAGTCCACCAGCAGCCACAATCGCATAATGCCGCAAATGAATGATATCGGTCTTTTCTAGGCTGGAATTATAGTAATTTATTAGGAAACCCCTATGCTCCACCACCACCACCGTCACCTACAACTCATCCCTCAACTTCTTCGTCTTTGCCACCACAACATACATCTAGCGCCCATCAAACACTTGCCACAGCGGCAACAGCTGCATCTGCATCCTCTGCTGCCAATACCGCAGTAGCAGGAAACCCTTTTGCCTGGAATTTTGAAGAAGAGCAACTTCATCATCATAACAACACTAGCAGCAGTAATACCAACAACAACAACAGCATCAATGCCACAAATTATATGCCACAATCAGCAGCAACACTACATAATTATTATAATCAATATTTTGGCACCACTAACGCCTCAACTACCCAACGAGACACACACTTGGACTATTACAAAAGAGCACAAACTTTGGCCACTAATATGCGTAATCTTAACAACTCAGATCGTCAAAGGGAAAACGATGAAGATAACTATCATCTGCATGATCATAATCACAGCATACCGACCTTTAATTTAATTGAAAGTGATGATAACGATGATTCAGATAATAACGCCAGCGCAACCTTAAATGGCACCTCACAAAATATGAAAGAGCTTAGGCACACTAATAATAGAGATCTAAATGAAAGCTCCACCGATTTTGATTTCAACAAACAACAACTAGAAGATAATAGTACATCGGGTAATATATCAGAAATTTCATCGTCTAAAAAAACAAATGATAATTTTACAGCTATAAGTTCTTTGGAGAGAGCAAAAGAATCATCATCGTCACAAGTTGCCAGAGATTAAAATGCATATGTATATTTTTTTCGTAGACATTTATAAGAAAGAGATTAAAGTTGAACCTAAAAGATTGATGTTTATTAGAAGCTTACAAAAAGGAAAAGATTTTCTAAATAATGCCAATATCAGACATAAAGTTAAGTGAACAGACACCATTTTTTATTATTTACTTGGGAAAATTGTGTGTAAAGAAAACATTTTCATTAGTCTGAAAAAATTGTCACTTTCACACTCACTGTTTTACATGATATTTCCAATTTTCTGATCAGTATTTTCTTATCCAAACACGGATGCCGAACTCCTAGAAAAGGTCTCAATTTACCATATAAAATATTAGAATTAAAAAATTTCAGTTTTTACCCCCAAAGAACTAGTCATGACCGTATTTTTTTAATTGAAGCATTTTGCAACAAGTGAATAATGCTACAAATTAGACTAGACTATAGACTACACTATAGACTAGACTATAAACTGGACTATAGACTAGACTATAGACTGGAATATGGACTGGAATATGGACTAGACTATAGACAAGACTATAGACTAGACTATAGACTAGACTATAGACTAGACTATAGACTAGACTAGAGACTAGACTATAGACGAGACTATATAACTAACTATAGACTAGACTATAGACAATAGACTATAGACTAGACTATAGACTAGACTATAGACTAGACTATAGACTAGACTATAGACTAGACGCTTATATAGACTATAGCCTACTAGACTACTATAGACTAATACTAGACTAGACTATAGACTAGACTATAGACTAGACTATAGACTAGACTATAGACTAGACTATAGACTAGACTATAGACCTATAACTATAGACAGACTATAGACTGATAGACTAGACTATAGACTAGACTATAGACTAGACTATAGACTAGACTATGAGTGACTATAGACTAGACTATAGACTAGACTATGAAGTTAGACTATCGACTAGACTAGATTAGCTACTATCTATAGACTAGACTAGAGACTAGACTATAGGACATGACTATAGACTAGACTATAGACTGACTAGTACTATAGACTAGACTATATACTAAGCTATACAATAGATAGACTAGACTATAGACTAGAACTATAGACAGCTAAGCTCTAGACTAGACTTAGACTAGACTATAGACTAGAGACTAGACTATAGACTAGACTATAGACTAGACTATAGACTAGACTATAGACTAGACTATAGACTAGACTATAGACTAGACTATGAGTACTAGACTATAGACTAGACTATAGACTAGACTATAGACATAGACTTATAGACTAGACTATAGACGTAGAACTATAGACTAGAACTATAGACTAGACTATAGGACTAGACTATAGACTAGACTATAGACTAGACTATAGCACTAGACTATAGACTAGACTATAGACTCAGACTATAGACTAGAATATAGACTAGACTATAGACCTTAGACTATAGACTGACTATAGGACTAGCTACTAGACTAGACTATAGACTAGACTATAGGACTAGACTAGACAGCTATAGACTAGACTATAGACTAGACTATAGACTAGACTATAGACTAGACTATAGACTAGACTAGAGACTAGACTATAGACTAGACTATAGACTAGACTATAGACTAGACTATAGACTAGACTATAGAGACTAGACTATAGACTAGACTATAGACTAGACTATAGACTAGACTATAGACTAGACTATAGACTAGACTATAGACTAGACTAGACTATAGACTAGACTAGACTGACTAGACTATGACTATAGACTAGACTATAGACTATAGACTATAGACTAGACTAGACTATAGACTAGACTATAGACTAGACTATAGACTAGACTACTATAGACTAGACTATAGACTAGACTATAGACTAGACTATAGACTAGACTATAGACTAGACTATAGACTAGACTATAGACTAGACTATAGACTAGACTATAGACTAGACTATAGACTAGACTATCTAGACTATATAGGACTATAGACTAGACTATAGACTAGACTATAGACTAGACTATAGACTAGACTATAGACTAGACTATAGACTAGACTATAGACTAGACTATAGACTAGACTATAGACTAGACTATAGACTAGACTATAGACTAGACTATAGACTAGACTATAGTCTAGACTATAGACTAGACTATAGACTAGACTATAGACTAGACTATAGACTAGACTATAGACTAGACTATAGACTAGACTATAGACTAGACTATAGACTAGACTATAGACTAGACTATAGACTAGACTATAGACTAGACTATAGACTAGACTATAGACTAGACTATAGACTAGACTATAGACTAGACTATAGACTAGACTATAGACTAGACTATAGACTAGACTATAGACTAGACTATAGACCAGACTATAGACTAGACTATAGACTAGACTGTAGACTAGACTATAGACTAGACTATAGACCAGACTATAGACCAGACTACAGATTAGACTATAGAATGGACTATAGACTAGACTGTAGACCGGACTATAGACTAGACTAGATTAAAAACTAGACTATAGACTAAACTATAGACTAGACCATAAATTAGACTATCGATGAGACTATATATATTATAGACTGCTTGTAAAAAATTCATAAGTTAGAAAAAGCAACTAAAATGTCTTGGGGTACTACAGTATTTTTCGATGTTAGAAAGTACTTAAAAAAGTACTAAGTTTTCCATTTAATTTGTCTATGTTTTTATTGGAAATGGTGTGTGTATACATCTAAATTACTTTATTTCAAAATAATGCTACGACAAAAAAGTCAATTTGTTATTTTTTTTAATAAAATTATAGGAAATATAAAGAAAATTACACTATTTATATTGCACAAATAATAAAACAATTAAAAAAATTAACTACAAAATAAGAGTGACATTTAAGAAAAAAAGTGACAGAAATGACAGAATCCTTTGATAACTAGGTTTCATAATGGATGGCATATATTTATATAAATAGATATTTAAGCACAAAGTTTCTTAAAATGGTTTCTTAGCTGAAAAAACACAAATTTTTCATTTTATCATTTGAAATTAACAGAAAGAAATTGTTTTAACAGGAATTAACTGAAAAGATTAATTAAAAAAATAATTAGCACAAAATATTAATTGTAAACAAACTACAAAAAAGTTAAATAAATATGTAAATATTTTTAATAAACACAAATACTTAGTGGAATGAAAAGAAAAATTGCCAAAAGTAAAAGAGGCCAATTTAAAATAAACAATAAAATGTAGTGCAATTTATCTAGACTTATATAAAAACAATGTTTTTAAAAAAACACTTAGTACCCACTGCAACAAATACATATTGTGGTTAAACTTAAATAATGTGTTGTTAAATGTCTAATTTATTCAGCAAGTTACTCTAAATGTTTTTTAATTACTACAAACAAACTATATATCTATAGCAAAAAAACTCAACTCAAAAATCCCTTCAAAAGCTGCTAAACAAACAAAAAATATGTAAAAAACAACAAATTAATATTAATTATATTACTACCTACTTATAACAAATTCTATGAGATTTTATTAATAATTTATATAGAAATTAACTAAAAACTAAAAAAACACACAATTTTATATATATGTAAACAATTTTTATTTATAGTTGAACAAACTAACAAATAAAACCAAGTTTTTTTGTAGTTTGTAAAATTTATTTAAGCAGAATTTAGTAAAAATCTAATCCATCCTCCCTTAATAACACTTCCACCATTATTTAAAACAAACTTGCAAACCCTATTGATATTAAATTCTTTATCTAAAAACTAGACTTTAGCAAGTAGTCCACTTATTAAACAAATTAAAAATACAATTTAATCTTTGTATATACATTTCTGTGTATGTGTGCTTGTTTAAAAAAGTTAAATGTCTTTTAAGCAAAATTTAAGTGTACTAAAACAACAAGACCCCTTAAGTTAAATAATTTTAATAAAAATTAAATTTCCTAAAAAAAATCGAAAACCTTTCTACTAAGAAGTAAAAACAAACAAATACACCCCTGCCCCTAGAGTTGCCTTTTGTTGCAACTCTCTATTAAAACTTGTTTTATTTTTTTTTTAAATAATTGTTGTTTTTCTACTACCAACCACTACTTCATCCTATTAAACAAAAAAAAACCTAATTTTTAAGACAGTTTTTATTATTCTCTATTAAAAAGTTCTTAATGATAATGTTATATTTTTTATAATAATATTTTTACTAAACAAAAATGTACAAAATATTTTAATTAACCTTTATTTTTTTACTAATACTTAAGCATTTTTTTTTTCGTTTCGTTTTTAACTAATTTTAATTATTTTTATACCAATTTCATAAAAAAAAACGTCTCAAAAAATCTTAATGCAAAGACATTTATTTTAATTTTTTTTTTATTAAAATTATCTTTATATTAAAAATATTAATTAGTATGAAAATAAGTCGTCAATTGTAGCCCAGAAAAATAAGGGGTTTTGCCGTGGAATTTTGGATATATAGCTTTTTCTTACCATTATTACAAAGGTATTAAATATTTCGTGTGCGCGGTTTATTGGCGGTCAAAGGTCAAAATTCCGTATTTTTACGAATATCTCACTTATTATGCGTCGTACGCGTTCTAATACTATTATAATTTCTATAGAAAATAAAATTTCCTACATTTTGGTTAAAGACTATTTTTGCATAACATTAGTTGTTTTGGAGCTATAGTGCATTCATTTTTCATTGAAATGATTTTTTTAAAATCTTAATATTTTTAACGCCACTTTCTGATTAATTTCCATTATACTCCTTATTACAGCATAACTGTTAGGCCCATAGTGCAATGTCCTTCTATCCGTTATTTTTGTAGTAATTATGAATATAATTTGAAAATAATCTACTTTTAGCCCCTTAATTAAGATCCCTTTGCCATCCTTCATTTAGCTATCTAAAATTTCCCAGTTTGCTCATTTTTCGACTAATTTTCCTGGGATGAAAATATATTCGATTTTTCGAAAATTATATTCGAACAAAAAAAGTCTCTTTTGCATTTAAAATAAGTACAAAAATTAACAAAACTGTATGCTGCAGTCGGAAAGCAATTAGAAATGGCTTGGGAGGTAATGATTACATTTTCAATTACATTTAATTGTATTTTTAATTAAAGTTTTGCTAAATACAATTACACTAACAAATAATTGTAATTGGCAAAACTTAAATTACAAGTAATTGAAAAGTAATTACAAGTAATTGTAAAACAATTACTAATAATTGTAATCCAATTACAAGTAATTCTTATATAATTGCAAGTAATTGTTATATAATTACAAGTAATTGTTATACAATGACAAGTAACTGTTATATAATTACAAGTAACTGTTATATAATTACAAGTAATTGTTACACAATTACAAGTAATTGTTATACAATTACAAGTAATTGTTATACAATTACAAGTAATTGTTATACAATTACAAGTAATTGTTATACAATAACAAGTAATTGTTATGCAATTACAAGTAATTTTTATACAATCACATGTAATTGTTATACAATTACAAGTAATTGTTATAAAAGACAAGTAATTGTTATAGAATTACAAGTAATTTTTATACAATTACAAGTAATTATTATACAATTACAAGTAGTTGTTTTAGAATTACAAGTAATTGTTATATAATTACAAGTACTTGTTATACAATGACAAGTAATTGTTATATAATTACAAGTAATTGTTATACAATTACAAGTAATTGTTATACAATTACAAGTAATTGTTATACAATAACAAGTAATTGTTATGCAATTACAAGTAATTTTTATACAATTACATGTAATTGTTATACAGTTACAAGTAATTGTTATACAATGACAAGTAATTGTTATAGAATTACAAGTAATTGTTATACAATTACAAGTAATTATTATACAATTACAAGTAATTGTTATATAATTACAAGTAGTTGTTTTAGAATTACAAGTAATTGTTATAGAATTACAAGTAGTTGTTTTAGAATTACAAGTAATTGTTATATAATTACAAGTAATGGCTATACAATTACAAGTAATTGTTATACAATGTAATTGTTGTATAATTTTAAATACAGTATTAAAAACACAAAAGGCTTTTAAAATTTTACATCTGAATTACTTCATACTAATTAATATTTTAATATAAAAAATTTATTAAACAAATAAAACTAAGAAATTTTTGGCCATACTTTAGTTTAAAAAATTACCACCTTTTTCAAAAAACCACCTTTCAACTCAACCTCTCCACTTACTTCCCTTTAAACTGTTTTAAAATAATGTAAATATTTAAAAAATATTACTAAAACAATTACTAAAATTTAACATAAATTTATATTTAAAAAAAGAAATATTCACTCAATGTATGTGTCTTTGAAAAACAAAAAAAAAAACTATTAATTAATATAAAAACATATAAAAAATTAATATTAATTATGACACAATTAACGTAAAAAAATTGGTCATTAGAAAAGAACAAATAATATTTGGTGCACAAAACTATTTAAGGCAAACAAAAAAACTCCAAGAAAAAAGTTTATTTTTATTTTTTTTTTTTTTTGTTTAATTAAACAACAAAATATTATTACTTTTGTTTTAATAATTTATTTCAAGAATGTGATAATTATGGTAAAAAGCAAAAAAAATGAAAACTGATTAGAAATGTTAGAGAAGAAGAGGAAACAAGAAAAGCAAATGAAATGAGTTAAAAACAAAAATAAAAATGGTGCTAAATCCAAATAACTAAAATTAATGGAAACAAAATAAATTAATTATAAAGCAGCAAAAAGAATATTAATTTGTTCTATGTAATTCTTAAAAATGCAATAATATATTTAATTAAATTAAAATAATTTAAAACAAAAAAACACTAATAAAAAAACGTATGTGCAATAAATCACTAGTTTTCTTTTAAAACTCAAAATTAAAAGAATATAATTAAAGAAATTATAAATAAAATTTGCTGTTTAAAAAAATATGAAAAATGAGTTTAAAATAAACATATATATTGAATTATTTATAATTTTTTTTTTATTAATTTTATAAAGGAATTTATTGTGAAAACAAACACAAAAACATAATAATTGTGCAATTTATTTAAAATAATAACCACCTCCCCCTACCACACATTAAACAAAAAAATTTCTATTAAAATTAAATAGTTTTAAAAGCGTTAAAAATTAAAATAATTTTTTTTTAAAGAAATCGCAACAACTAAAACAAGACTTTTTTTCAATACCTGATTTAAAAAAAATTTATTTAGAAAAGAAAATAATTTAAAGAATTTATAAATTAGGTGGCACTTAAAAAAATTTTAAATTCATTATTAAAAATTTTGTTCCAATTTTCGAAATTTAAAATAAATTTTTTTTAATTCCAAACTTTCTAAATTGGTCCATAGCTTCTCCCTGGCATTATTAATAAGTTATTAAAAGTCACCTTATATATTGTGTGCGCTAAGCGAGAGCTATTGGCGGTCAAAGGTCACAAACTCAGTTTTTTACGAATATCTCTCTTATTATGCGTTTTAGGCCTTTTAAAGCTATTATAATTTCTATAGAGAATTAAATTTCCTACATTTTAGTTAAAGACTATTTTAGCTATTAAAAAACCTGATTTTTGTAACCTTTGACCCCTTATTAACTCGCTTAGCGTATATGGGAATAATGATGACCTTTAGCCCCTTAATTAAGCTTTATTGGGGTTTTAAATAAAATTATTTTGCCTTAATATTTAACTAAGCCATCTAATTTAATTTTCTTTAAATTTTGTCAAAAAATTATGATTTCATTTTATTTTCTTAAAAAAATTATTAATTAATTAAAAAAATAATAAAATTTATTGTAAAATTTTTTGTACTGTTTTTTTTTTTATTTAATAATCTTTAAAACCAACTAAATACTGAAATTGTTTTTTTTTTTATTATTTTTTAATTTAGTGCTAAGTTTTATTTATATAGAAATTAAATTAAAAATATTAATAATTTTAAGCTTAAGTTTTAGTTTAAAAACAAAGAATATAAAAAAATATATATAAATATAATTTCAAATAAAACAAAAGCCAAGCATTTGTTATTTTAAATGAAATAAATTAATTATATTAAATAAAATAAACAAAAAAAAATATTACTAAAAATTTATAATTATGTTAAAAATAAATATTTTATATTTTATACAAAATAAAAAAAGAAAATCTAAATGAAAATAAATATCAAAACATTTTATTAAATTTTTTTATTTTATATTTTTTTTTTTTTTTTTTAATTTCAAATTTCCAACAAAAATAAACTAAATATATTTTATGAAAACCACAACAACAACATATTTAACCCTAAAAACAAAGCAAACTGTTTAAATTATTATAATAAGCAAGAAATTAATTTAAATATAAACAAACAACAATAAAAATCCCAAAAATATAAAACAAAAAGTTCAAAAAACTAAATAATTTTTTCTTTCATAAGACAATTTTTTTTTATATTTTTTAAAACAACAAAAAATATAATTGTGCTTCCAACTAGGGTTTTTTATAAAATATAAATTACTAACAAATATTTCTGCAACATAATTACTTTTACTGAAAAAATCTTCTTCTACTTCAAAAAAAATATCTCGGCCCAATTTCCTGTAATTTTATTTCTTTAAAAATTTATTTAAATATTTTCTTATAATTTCTAAACTCTATGTATTTTTAATGTAAGTATTTTTTTATATATTTTAGTGTTCTTTTATTAAAATTATTTTAAATAATTTTCTAATTTAATTTAAGAGTGTTATAAGAAAAAAACAACATTAGCTTACAATTCGCACAGACGTTACACCCAAAAAAAATGTTTAGTAATTTAGCTTACATTTGTGCGAATTTTTTTGTAAAAAAATGTACTTGTTATTGGCTAAAACACAAAAATCAATACCCAACGTTTGTGACTAATTTATGTTATTATACATGTTATTAAAAATATTTATAAATATTATCTACAACAACAACAAAAACCGTCCCTTTAGACAAAAAAAACCAAAACAAACAAATTATAAAATTTGTTAAATTAACAACGGAGGCATTTTTTTCTAAATCATTTTCAATTAAATATTTATATTTAAATTTTTTTATTGGTTTATACTATTTTGCACGCTGGAATGTAAGTAATATTTAAAATTAACATATAAAAACTTAAGAAAAAATAGTTATTTGTTTTTATTATTAGTATTATAAAAAAACTGTTTTAAATATCTGTTATAAAAGAAAAAGATTATTAAAACTTCAAATGTCAATTCAAAATGGCCAAATGAACTCACATGCCATGCTTAGATTAGGTTGATAGGTACACAGAGGGAAAAGGTATTAAATTGATACCCAAGATTTTACAATTTTTCAATAACATTCGTTGTCAAAGTATATATGTACATGCGTACGACAACACTATGTAATGTTGACAACGCAACGTTGTTAACATAGCAACAATTCGTTGTCGAAATCTATGTTGTCAACATTACATAGTGTTGTCGTACGTATGTATATACATTGACAACGGATGGTATTGAAAAATTATAAACAGTTTGGTGTCAATTTGGTACCAGGCGTGTATATTTCTTTTTCCCTTTGTGTAGATGTGTACTACCTCAAATCCGAAGAAATTCACCTAGGCCACTGTCAATCCTGTTCATGGAAACAAAAAACCTATTAACTGAATATATTATCGTCCGATATTCAGAAACTCAGTACACCTAGGCCACTATCGATCCTGTTCATGGAAACTGTTGCTTGGTAAAAACAAACACCCTTATATAGTATTCAATCGTCCGATGTTCAGAAACTCAGTTTCCTGAATGTAATTTCAAAGAATTTTCTAGTCTAGTGTTCGTGAGGGATGTTATATCCGGAATAATATCATTCCCAAGATATTTGAATCTAATTTCTACAAAAGCCTGATAAAGGCAAAGAAAGTGGTCCAGAATTTTAAGGATCTCTCTTCATGCTCTGCATTCGTCTGAAAACCGCACGTGTTCACTCAGAATTAAGGAGTCTCCTCGTAAGAGTCATCCCATAGGATCATACTTTTAATACAGGCCTCGCAGCGTCGAATGTTTTAGGGTTCGTCAGTATAACTACCTCGGGCTCCCCTTCCCTTAAAAGTTAGTACATTCGGTCTCTCGTTGTCGACTACTCCCGAGTGGCTTGGTACCTTATCTATGGAATCTCAGAATACGTACCATCATACTAAGCTAAGAATTGCTCTTTTTGAGAAGTCTTCTCGTAAGAGTCACCCCATAGGATCATACTTTTAATACAGCCCCCGCAGCGTCGAATGTTTTCCTCGGGCTCCCCTTCCCTTTAAATTTAGCACATTCGGTCTCCCGTTGCCGACTACTCCCGAGTGGCTTGGCACCTAATCTCTGGAATAGTATATGGTTAAAGCTTTCTTGCAAAACGGTCCTGTTATCGCCGTAATTGCCTTCTGGCTGTCGGTAAATATGTTAACCTTTGTTGACGCAAAATTTAGGCATTTCAGGCCCGCTTTGTTCTCTTGATATAAAGCCATCCGTGTAGCAACGGATTCTTATGAGTATTTGATCTAATGTTCTGAGATCTGGAATCTACTAGAATAAAAATCGCTTATATGTCTGCAAGATATGCTTTCAATAGCAATTCTTTTATAAATTCCGTGAATTTTCAAAGTTAGGTTAACCTGCTGTCAACACTGGGGACACACTTGGATCCATTTCGTTGATTCCTTTGTGATACTTATAATAGAAAAAACGATCGGCCTATTAGTACTCTTTGAACCAATAACTTTAGATTCCTATCCAAACCAGTTTATCACACGAATAAAGGATTTTATCTTTCGGATATCAGCCTCGTATTAGAGACTTTATATCATGCAGGAAATTGGTTCCTAGCAAATTTAATCCATCCCCAGCTAGGGCAGTTCATAGACAAAGGAAGTGAGTAATACGCTCTCTTCTTCCTCTTCGCCTTAACAGCTCCTGCAAAAGTCATTACTGGATAAGGTCAGTTTTCTTGCATGGAGTCTAAAGGCCAGTGACCAGTCAGCACTGCAGTTAAGTTCCAAAGATTAACTCTCGTAAACTAAAGTAGGGCTTATGATATTCATGAGTCGTATGACAGACACATGATTTTCGCCGGTCTACAGATCAATCGACCGTATGTGTTGCGCAAGCTCGTTTATCACGAATCGAGCGATCACAGCTTGAAAGCGTTATGCCGACAAGAAGGGCGTTATGCTCTTTTACTTATCCACTTTCGCAAGAGAGTCTACAATGATATTGCCAGCTATCTGTTGATGACCTAGAATCCAATACAGACCTACTGTGAAATCGTTCGTCATCTCATTTAGGGATGTCTGGCATTTTAGGACCAAATACGATGTTACATAGCCTTTAGGTTGAATCTTGTTAAAAATACTATAAATTTAGAATTTCGATATTTTGAGGCATTTTGGAAGCATATTTTCATATTTCAAAATTTAGTACGAATTTTCTAGGTTTTCCAAACAACACTTTAAAATAAGTTAAATTAGTAAATATTTTTTCCAAATATCGATGGAAAAATGAAAACAAGTTTACAATATTAAATTCAAACTTTGAAATATTTATTTTTGTTCCAGAATTGTAAAAATTTAAATTTTGAAATTTAATATTTGCGAATTATTTGAAATGTTTTTATTGTATTGTATGTAGAAAAGGAAAATTTCCTAAATTAAAAAGTTTTTATTAGGAATTAATAATTAAACAGTATAGTCCTATGAAAAAAACGTTAGTTTGAAATATAATTAAAACTTCAAAATTATATACAAAAGGAAAACGCTTTATATTTTTCAAAAAGTAAACAATTTTATATTTATTTTAAATAAAATTTCTTATAAATTTCTTTCAATATTTTATTTAGTAATAAAAATGCTTCTATTAGCTATGATTTTTTTTTTAGATTTTGTTCTTTTTATGTAATTTAATTTTTGTTAGTGTATTTTTCTTTTAGTTTATATTTTATTAAGATTCTTTTAAATATATTTTTAAGTTTATGTTTTATGCTCACACTATCATATTATTTCAACACTATTTTTTCTCTATAAACAAAAAATTACTCTAAATTTTTCATACATATATTTTTTTTATAAAAGTCTACTCTATATAAAAAGCAAATCCAAAACAAAACAAAAAAAAAATACACTTTATACTACTTCACTCTGTTTGTTGTTCTTGGGCTGATTTTCGCCCCATTATGTGGTGTGTGTTCTCTTTTTTTTCATTGGTTACAGTATCCCGAGGACGTCTGTCTAGAACTCCCTATAGAAGATCATCGTTTTCACGAACATCATCGCTATCGGACTCACCGCCGCCACATGCTTATGGACTACAATTGGATGCGGCTATAAAAAACGATTATCTATTGGAGAATATCATGCGCGGCACAAATGGCGGTCATCACCAGGGCGAGAGTAGTCATCATCAGAGTCTAAATCAATTGCATACGATTGGCTCGACCACTGGTAGTATGGGAGGCTCAGCACATAATTTACATCATCAAATGTCCTATCACAATATGTTTACACCGTCCCGTGATCCCGGCACAATGTGGCGTTGTCGTTCTTGCGGCAAAGAGGTAACAAATCGTTGGCATCACTTCCACTCGCACACGGCTCAACGTTCGAATTGTCCCTATTGTCCAGCCACCTACAGTCGCATTGATACATTGCGTTCACACTTAAGAGTAAAACACTCAGATCGTCTGATTAAACTAGGTTCCACAATATAAACTAACGGGCTAGAAATAATGCCTGAGAGTGAGTGTGTGTGTGTGAACAATTTTTATGGCTATAAATTATAAATTATTTACAAAAACACTTTAATTATATATATATATATTTTTTTTTCTTATATAAACAAATATATAAAAAACAACAACTACAAAAATATCAAATATTGTTGCTTAAAAAACCATAAACTTAAAAATGGAAAATAACATGATAAATGTTAAAAAAAACTGAAACTATATTAAAGAAAAATATTAGGCCATTCATTTATCAAACAAAAAACTAGTAAAAAAAACAAAAAATCACATTTATGCTAAAGATATAAGAAAACTAAATTCATAAATGTATAAAAAAGAACAGTTTTTACTTAAAACAATTTTTATCAGTGTAATACACGTAACAAAAATAAGCACAAAAACAATCCTGCTAATATTTTCTATTGTCTACTACTAAATTTTTACTATAAAACACTAAAAGAAAACTTAAAGAAAATTTTCAATAATTTCAAATTATACATTTTTTTTGTTAACCAAACACAAAAAAAAACAAAATTTCAATTAAAATTTTGTTTTATTTTTAAAATGTTGTTAAATGTAAAATATTATTAATTATAAAATAATTTTTTTTTTTTAATGTAAAACTTTTTCCTATAATTTTTAAGATTTTTTGTTTTTTTAATAATTGCACTGAAAAAAAACGTACTACCAAAAGAAACATAATGTGCATTTATGTTTAGTAATTGTGTTTTTATTATAAATAATTAATTATACAACTAAACAAATAATTTAAATCCATAAATACTTTTTTTATATATAAAACAATAGAAAATCTTTAAAACTAATAACAAAAACTACAATATACCAAAAACAAAATACTTGCTAAGCTGTCAAAAGAGAATTTTTCTTGTACAAGAAAAAAACAAGAATTATTATTAATTTTATGAAAAAATATAAAATAATAATTGTTAGTAACAATGTTTTCTGTTCGAATATAAACTATTTAAATGAGGCTTATAATAACCAAGTGTGTTTAAAGTGTTTTGTTCAGTGTATTTTTGATGTACAAATTTTAAAATTGAAAATATTTCTAGAGTATATTTGATGTTGAAATTGTTGCTATTAGACTAGAATATAGACTAGACTACAGACTAGACTATAGACTTTACTAAAGACAAGACTATAGGCTTGACTATAGACTAGACTATAGATTAGACTATAGACTAGACTATAGACTAGACTATAGACTAGACTATAGAATAGACTATAGACTAGATTATAGAGTATATTATAGACTAGATTATAGACTAGATTATAGACTAGACTATAGACTAGACTATAGAATAGACTATGGACTAGATTATAGACTAGATTATAGACTAGACTAGATTATAGACTAGACTATAGACTAGACTATAGACTAGACTATAGATTATACTATAGACTAGACTATAGACTAGACTATAGATTAGACTAGTGGCCTCCGGTAGGTTAGTGGTTAGTGTTCTAGTCTGGTAGACCGGAGGTGGTGGGTTCGATTCCCACCTGAGGCACTGGTTAAGGAGCGCACAACAGGCCCGATAGAGGCCTAGGTGTATTTCTTCGGATTTGATGTATATACATCCTCCTTTCAAACTAACTAACTAACTAACTAACTATAGATTAGACTATAGACTAGACTATAGACTAGAATATAGACTAGACTATAGACTAGACTATAGACTAGACTATAGACTAGACTATAGACTAGACTATAGACTAGACTATAGACTAGACTATAGACTAGACTATAGACTAGACTATAGACTAGACTATAGACTAGACTATAGTCTAGACTATAGACTAGACTAGATTAGATTAGACTATAGATTAGACTATAGACTAGACTATAGACTAGACTATAGACTAGACTAGACTATAGACTAGACTACAGACTAGACTATAGACTAGACTATAGACTAGACTATAGACTAGACTATAGACTAGACTATAGACTAGACTATAGACTAGACTATAGACTAGACTATAGACTAGACTATAGACTAGACTATAGACTAGACTATAGACTAGACTATAGACTAGACTATAGACTAGACTATAGACTAGACTTTAGACTAGACAATAGACTAGACTATAGACTAGACTATAGACTAGACTATAGAGTCGAGTCTATAGTCTAGACTATAGACTAAACTATAGACTAGACTATAGACTAGACTATAGACTAGCCTATAGACTAGCCTATAGACTGGACTATAGACTGTACTATAGACTAGACTATAGACTAGACTATAGACTAGACTATAGACAAGACTATAGACAAGACTATAGACTAGGCTATAGACTAGACTATAGACTAGACTAGACTAGACTATACTATAGACTACTATAGACTAGACTATAGACTAGACTATAGACTAGACTATAGACTAGACTATAAACTATACTATAGACTAGACTATAGACTAGACTATAGACTAGACTATAGACTAGACTATAGACTAGACTATAGACTAGACTATAGACTAGACTATAGACTAGACTATAGACTAGACTATAGACTAGACTATAGACTAGACTATAGACTAGATAGACTAGACTATAGACTAGACTATAGACTAGACTATAGACTAGACTATAGACTAGACTATAGACTAGACTATAGACTAGACTATAGACTAGACTATAGACTAGACTATAGACTAGACTATAGACTAGACTATAGACTAGACTATAGACTAGACTATAGACTAGACTATAGACTAGACTATAGACTAGACTATAGACTAGACTATAGACTAGACTATAGACTAGACTATAGACTAGACTATAGACTAGACTATAGACTAGACTATAGACTAGACTATATAGACTAGACTATGAGACTAGACTATAGACTAGACTATAGACATAGACTAGACTGAGACTATAGACTAGACTATAGACTAGACTATAGACTAGACTATAGACTAGACTATATGACTAGACTATAGACTAGACTATAGACTAGACTATAGACTAGACTATAGACTAGACTATAGACTAGACTATAGACTAGACTATAGACTAGACTATAGACTAGGACTATAGACTAGACTATAGACTAGACTATAGACTAGAACTATAGACTAGACTATAGACTAGACTATAGACTAGACTATAGCTAGACTATAGACTAGACTATAGACTAGACTATAGACTAGACTATAGACTAGACTATAGACTAGACTATAGACTAGACTAGTAGACTAGACTATAGACTAGACTATAGACTAGACTATAGACTAGACTATAGACTAGACTATAGACTAGACTATAGACTAGACTATAGACTAGACTATAGACTAGACTATAGACTAGACTATAGACTAGACTATAGACTAGACTATAGACTAGACTATAGACTAGACTATAGACTAGACTATGGACTAGACTATAGATTAGACTATAGACTTAACTATAGATTAGACTATAGACTAAACTATAGACTAGACTATAGACTAAACTATAGACTAGACTATAGAATAGACTATAGAATAGACTATAGAATATACTATAGACTAGACTATATACTAAACTATAGTCTAGGCTATGGACTAGACTAAAGACTAGACTGTAGACTAGACTACAGACTAGAATATAGACTAGTCTATATACTATTGTATACATTATAGATTATACTGTGAACTGCAGACACTGTATACTAGACTATAGACTAGACTGCAGAATAAACTATAGATTCGACTATATATTCGACTATAGACTAGACTATAAACTAAACTATAGACTAGGCTATAGAATATACTACAGACTAGACTATGGTCTAGACTATACTACAGAATTGAGCATAGATTATACTATCGACTTGACTATATATGTATATATACTAGACTATGTTTATATTAAAAACTACACTGCAGCAATTTCTCACTAATTTCGTTTTTTTTAATAACTCCCAATTAACTTTTCCTTTCAATACACTGAAAAAAAATAACATCAAGACTACTAACTTAAACAATATTTCTATGAAAAATACTCTCTGGAACAGCTTAAGAAGAATTTAAACAAAAAACTAAAAAAAATGTAATATAAAAAAATGAAAAACTAAATACATTCTAACAGCAACATCCAAAGTAAGAAAAATTACAATTAAAACTAAAAACAAATTATAAAAAACTACATACCAAACAAATTCAAATAGAAAAAAATCCCTGTAAAAAGAACAAAATAACTAAATTTTTTAATGTAAAGCTTAATTAGCGTCCCCAAACACGAACTCCCCCTCCCAAAACAAAAAATACGTGTCATTTTTTACAGCTTTTTCTAAACTACAGTTACTTTACAAAAACTAAAATTTCAAATTTTTAAATGAAAAATTAATAAAATATATTTAAAAAAAATACATAATAATAACGGACAAACACAAACAACTATAACTAATTGGAAGGTTTCACTGCTAAGAAAATCGAGAAGAAAAAAAAACAAAACAAATTTTTCAAAAAATTATAAACAAAAAGTTTAAAAAATTTATAACAAAAACTAATGGTACGGTTTCTTGTAATAAAATTAAATTATAAAAATTACAAATTACATAAAAATTGGTAAAACTATAAAAAGAGGAAAAATTATATGCAAAATTAAAATAAAATTAAATATAAAACTATCTAACTATTATTAAATAAAACTATCACAAACTCTATAAATTACATAATAAAAAATCTACTAAATTAAATAGAAAAAAAATAAAAACAAAGTTTCGCAAAAAGTTTTTAAATTTAAAATTTTAACTATTTATCTATAAAGAGAGCAACAAATTAATTGTGCAATTCACAATCGATAAGGTATCGTTGTATGTTGTAAACGTTTTTCAAACAAAATTTTTTGAAACAAAAACAATTAAACAAAAATTACTACTATACAATTATAGAACAATGATTGTGAATTGGACACATGTGTTTATTTCATTAAAAAAAATTAATATTAATTAAGAAACTTTGTTTTTATTTTTTTTTTAATTTTAAACTAAATAAGAAAAAAACATAAAAATAGCTTTTAAAACAATTGTAATCATAAGAAATGTAAAAGGTTTCTTTGTTACCTCTTTGATTCTTAGAATTATTATTTTTTAATTTCTAAACATAATAATTATTATTAAATTTTAATTTTTGTTAAGTTTTAGTTGCTGTTTTATAATAAAAAAAAAACTAGTTTATATACAATATACATTTTTTTATAATTTTGTTTATTAATTAATTACTAAAAAAAGTCTAATTTTTAAGTTTTATTAAAAAGTTTAATTATTTTAATTATTAATTTTTTTTGTTGTTAAGTTTTGTTTTTTTTAATGTATTAACTTATAAAGTTAAAATGAAGAAAACATTTTTACACTTATTACATTTTTTTTATTAAACTACAAACAAATATCAATATACCTCAAACGCATTTCAGTTTTAATGTTTTACTATTAATTTAATTAAAATTTAATGAAATATAATTAATTATATTAAACATAGTTTTTAGTTTATAAAAATTCAAAAAAAAAAAAATGTAAATTTTTGTTTAGTTTTTAAATAATTTTATATTATATCACTTGTTTCTCTTCTAAACTACTTTTTAAACTATTATCCTAGATAAATAAGTTTAATAATGTTTATTTATCATTTTGTACTACCACCACTACTCTTTGCAACAAACAAACAAAAACATCGCGTTAAAATTTTACTTTTTAAGTTCTGGTTCTCTTTAATGTATACTCTCGAAAACAAAAAAAAAAACAACAAGGAAAAATAATTAAATTTTTAAACAAAAAAATTTCTTTAACAATTTTATAAAACAAAATTAAAAGCAAATTGGCATTAAAAATACCTATATAAAAAGCAGAGCTGTAAATTAATGTTTATTAAATTTTTTCAATTATTTATCAAGTGCTCACAGTTCTTAAATCAATTGTATATAATCGTTCCAAAACGTGCCATGATTAAAAAAAAAACATTTTTATTTAAAATATCTTGATTTTCTTTCCATTATTTCTTGATTTTTTTATTTTATTTTAAATTTTTCTTCAGATTTTTTTTACACAAAGTTTACAGCTCTGAGTTTTTTCAGTAAAATTTATTTATTATTTAAAACAAAAGAACCTGCATTTAACTATTTAACTATTCTTTGCATGCAGGGAGCATTATTCCGCTACAATTCGCAAAAGAAATTAAAATACATTATTATGATAAGGTAGACAACACTGATTTCTATGTTTTACAGTTTTATATTTCTGTAGTTCAGGGGCAGTCCCAACCCGGCATGGAAAATGTAAATTTTGAAACAAACAGAGTACTTTTTTAGGTTTCAATTACTAATCTAATTTTCCGCTTTAGGCTAGACTATATACTAGACTATAGACTAGACTATAGATTAGACTATACTATAGATTAGACTATACTATAGATTAGACTATACTATAGACTAGACTATACTATAGACTAGACTATACTATAGACTAGACTATACTATAGACTAGACTATACTATAGACTAGACTATAGACTAGACTATAGACTAGACTATAGACTAGACTATAGACTAGACTATAGACTAGACTATAGACTAGACTATAGACTAGACTATAGACTAGACTATAGACTAGACTATAGACTAGACTATAGACTAGACTATAGACTAGACTATAGACTAGACTATAGACTAGACTATAGACTAGACTATAGACTAGACTATAGACTAGACTATAGACTAGACTATAGACTAGACTATAGACTAGACTAGACTATAGACTAGACTAGACTATAGACTAGACTAGACTATAGACTAGACTATAGACTATACTATAGACTAGACTATAGACTAGACTATAGACTAGACTATAGACTAGACTATAGACTAGACTATAGACTAGACTATAGACTAGACTATAGACTAGACTATAGACTAGACTATAGACTAGACTATAGACTAGACTATAGACTAGACTATAGACTAGACTATAGACTAGACTATAGACTAGACTATAGACTAGAACTATAGACTAGACTATAGACTAGACTATAGACTAGACTATAGACTAATAGACTAGACTATAGGACTAGACTATAGACTAGACTATAGACTAGACTATAGACTAGACTATAGACTAGACTATAGACTAGACTATAGACTATGACTATAGACTAGACTATAGACTAGACTATAGACTAGACTATAGACTAGACTATAGACTAGACTATAGACCTAGACTATAGACTAGACTATAGACTAGACTATAGACTAGACTATAGACTAGACTATAGACTAGACTATAGACTAGACTATAGACTAGACTATAGACTAGACTATAGACTAGACTATAGACTAGACTCTATAGACTAGACTATAGACTAGACTATAGACTAGACATAGACTAGACTATAGACTAGACTATAGACTAGTCTATAGACTAGACTATAGACTAGACTATAGACTAGACTAGACTAGACTATGACTAGACTATAGACTAGATATAGACTAGACTATAGACTAGACCTATAGACTAGACTATAGACTAGACTATAGACTAGACTATAGACTAGACTATAGACTAAGGACTATAGACTAGACTATAGGACTAGACTATAGGACTAGACTATAGACTAGACTATAGGACTAGACTCTAGACTAGACTATATGACTAGACTATAGACTAGACTATAGACTAGGACTATAGACTAGACTATAGACTAGACTATAGACTAGACTACTCATGACTAGACTATAGACTCGACTAGGCTAGACTAGACTAGAGACTAAGACTATGGACTATATAGACTAGACTATAGACTAGACTATAGACAGACTATAGACTAGACTACTAGACTAGACTATAGACTAGACTATAGACTAGACTATAGACTAGACATATAGACCTAGGAACTATAGACCTAGACTATAGACTAGACTATAGGACTAGACTATAGACTAGACTATAGACTAGACTATAGACTAGACTATAGACTAGACTATAGACTAGACTATAGACTATACTATAGACTAGATTATAGACTATACTATAGACTAGATTATAGACTATACTATAGACTAGACTATAGACTAGACTATAGACTAGACTATAGACTAGACTTTAGACTAGACTATAGACTAGACTATAGACTAGACTATAGACTAGACTATAGACTAGACTATAGACTAGACTATAGACTATAGACTAGACTATAGACTAGTCTATAGTCTAGTCTATAGTCTAGTCTATAGTCTAGACTATAGACTAGACTATAGACTAGACTATAGACTAAACTATAGACTAGACTATAGGCTAGACTATAGACTAGACTATAGACTAGACTATAGACTAGACTATAGACTAGACTATAGACTAGACTATAGACTAGACTATAGACTAGACTATAGACTAGACTATAGACTAGACTATAGACTAGACTATAGACTAGATTATAGACTAGATTATAGACTATACTATGTACTACACTATATATTAAACTATAGAACTATTAGTTATGTGGACTATTTATCAAACGTTGATAAGTTCGAAAAAGTACCCAAAATGTCGTAAGGGGTAGAGTGTTATTCTTCGATATGAAAAAGTAGTGAAACAAAATATAAAAATACTGAAATTTCCATGCCTGGTCCCAACTGTAATTAAACTGTTAACCATAGCAAAACAAAGTTTAGTTGCAGTTTTGCCTGGGTTGTCTGCTACTTAACTTTTTATCAATACTTTATATTCAGGTTTTAAATTGAAGTTTTAAGCCAAACTTTTACTTTGACTGCCTTTTAAATAAAACAATCAATGCATTTTTTAAAGACTTTATTTTAAATAAAAACACTCCCACCCACCCACTAAGTTTGTGCTCTTTTTTAATTTATTTTTAAAACAATAACTGCCATTTTGCTTTGATTTACCTCAAACAAAATATTTTGTTCGTTTAAAAATGTCAATTTTTTTCCTAATAAAATTAAAATTAATTTTGCTTTAAGTTGAGGAAAATTTATTAAAAAAAAATGTTTTCAAAGTTGAAAAAAACTACACTCGCTTATTGTAATGTTTCCTATTTTTGTTAAATACAATAATTATAAATTTTTTTGGAAAAAGCAAAAAGTTATTTTTTCAACATTTTGTGATATACAAAATTTCATGTCTGGCTAAACCATATTTTTCAAAAAAAAAAAAGTATTTGTGATATTTTCGGCAAATTTTTTAAGTTACAAAAATTTAAATAAAAAAATTAAAAAAAAAAATATTTTTATTATTTATTAAAAAGATAATTGTTATTGTCAAAATTGTTATGTTTCGGCTTAGTTTTTTATATATTATAAAAAAATATATATAAAAACAAAAATCACACAAATGTAAAAAAAATAATTATTTTTGTTATAAAAAAAAATCGCTCAAAAAATTTTTAAAATTAATTAATTATAATTATTTTTTAATTATTATTAGTTTGTATATATTATTTTAATTTTAAAGAATTTAAATGTAAAATTTGTAGTTATTAAAAACGATTAAAAATGAAATTGAAGAAACAATTTATGTACCAAAAACCAATAAAAAAAATATAATAAAAAAATATGATTTAAAAAAGAAAAAAAATTATTATTTATTATTTTTTCTTTGGTTATGTTTTTCTTTTAATTTGGCAAAATTAACTTCACATAGAAATCTTTTCAGCTTAACATTTTATTAAGAAATAAAAAATATACAAAAATTTAAATATATTTTTTATATGGCCAGCGATTGACTAAAAACAAAAACAACAAATAAAACTAAATTGTAACTGTAAGTGTAACGTAAAATGATCATCTTTAAATAAACACAAATAAAACAAAACATTTATTGTGATTTGTATTATATTACTAAGTACTAATACTACTACTACTACTCCATAAAGGAAAACAACAAATTTGAAAGCACAAAACGTATAAAATAAATTAAGAACTATTTGGTCCATAGCTCCCCCTGTCAGCGCCAGGAAAAAAAAAAACATTATAAAAAATCTCCCTGTGGTCACTGTGTAAGAAAAATAAAACTTTTTTTTACTAAACGTTAAAAAATCCCTCCTTTTATAAATAAACTAGACTTTAAAGGCATTTAACTTTAGTTAAATTTAGTTTAAACTTGGTTTAACTGCCAGCTTAAAGTCTAGTAAATTTAACTATAATCTTTTTATATTAAATAAAACAAAAATTATAGTAAAAATTGTATAACTAAACTCAACTTAATTTTAAATATAAAAAATACTTATTAAAAAAAAAAATAATAAATAGTTTTTAAATATTAATTTAAAATAATACAATTTATTTTTTATATGTAAAATTATTAAATATCTTTTAGCTTTTAAATAAATAGTAAATAATAACAGATTTTGTGTATATAAACTATACAACTCTCTCTTTTAAATTTATTATTTTAATATTTTTTTTAATAACTAAATATAGTTAATAACTAAAAAAGTATTAATTAAACTTAAAGATTTTTTTTTTTTAAATTTATTCTCAAACTACCAACAAAATAAATACAAAACAATTTTACATACAAAAAAAACTCTTAAAATAAACTATAACTAATAATATATAAAAAAAACACAACAAACACTAAAATAATAAATAAATAAAAAAATTAAATAAATATACTTTATGCAGCTCTATGTAGTTTATTATATAATTTTAAAAAGTCGTAAAAAATAATATTTAAAAAAAAAACAAGAAATATAAAACTGAATAAAACAAATAACAAAATATCTCTTCTTTTTAAATGTTTTTGTTCTATTTTAATTAAAATTTTTATTTATATAATTTAAAATCCAAAAAAAAAAAAGTTTATGAAAAGTAAGAAACCCTTTAAAAAGTTGGAAGCACAATTTTTCTTAAATTAGGTTTATTTTTTTTTTTAATTTTCTTGTTCCCAAAATTACAGGTCTGTTATAGATGAATGAGTAAAAAAAAAAGTAAGTATAATGGATAATTCTAAGAAATGGAGAAGTAAGTATAATTAAATTAAATTTTATTTTACATACATGTTAATTAAGATAACATGATGTAAGTGTAATTATAAAATACGTAAGTATAATTTTAATTGAGGAATAACTATAAAAAGTTCTATATACGGCGTTGCCGAATCTTATACACACTTCACAATAGTGTGTTTAAAAAAATGAAACAGTCTGTACGTATTTTATTACAAAAAAAATCTAAAAATTAATAGCTAGAAAATGAAAAAAATTCATAGATTTTCATTCAATCAGGACGATAATTTTATGTTTCTAGGTTTAATATTAAAAAAGATTCAAAAAGTACCAAAAAATCCTTTTCATCCGAAGAACGAAAAAAAGTACCAAAAGGGGACCTTTATAGGTTTTCGTTTAGTCTGGGCTTCATACTTTATTTTATGTTTCTAGGTTCAATATTATACATAATTCAAAAAGTACCTGTTAAGAAACGAAAAAGTACCAAAAAGTTCCCTTTCATAGGTTCTCATTTAGTCCGTGCTCTACATGCGTAATTTTGTGTTTCTATGTTTAATATTACAGAAAATTCAAAAAGCGCATTTAGAAAATCGAAAAGTACTAAAAAGTCCCCTTTTATGAGTTCTCACATAATCCAGGCTCTTCATGATTAATTTCATGTTTCTATGTTCAATATTATAGAAAAATCAAAAAGTACCTTTTTGAAGAACGAAAACGTACCAAAAAACTCCCCTTTTATAGGTTCTCATTTACTGTGGGCTGGCTCAACATTATTAATTTCATGTTCAATATTATAGGAAATTCAAAAAGTACCTTTTGAAAAACGAAAAAGTACCAAAAAGTCCCCTTTTATAGGTTTTCATTTACTTCGTGTGCTACATGTTCAAAAAGTACCTTTTAAAAAACGAAAAAGTACCAAAAAGTTCCCTTTTATAGATTTTCATTTACTACGTGCTCTACATGCTTAATTTTAAGTTTCTATGTTCAATATTATAAAAAAATTCAAAAAGTACCAGTTGAAGAACGAAAAAGTACCAAAAAGTACATTTTTATAGGTTCTCATTTACACCGGGCTTTACATGCTTCATTTAATGTTTCTAGATTTAATATTATAGAAAATTCAAAAAGTACCATTTGAAAAACGAAAATGTTCCAAAAAGTCCCCTTTTATAGGTTTTCATTTACTTCGTGCTCAATTTATAGAAAATTCAAAAAGTGCCACTTGAAAAACGAAAAAGTACCAAAAATCCACTTTTATAGGTTCTCACTTACTCCGGGCCCTACATGCTTAATTTAATGATTCTACGTTCAACGTTATAGAAAACTCAAAAAGTACCTTTTGAAGAACGAAAATGTACCAAAAAGTTCTCATTTACCCTAGGCTCTACATGCTTCAATTTATGTTTCTTGGTTTAATATTATTGAAAATTCAAAAAGTACCTTTTAAAAAACGAAAAAGTACCAGAAAGTCCCCTTTTATAGGTTTTCATTTACTTCGTGCACTACATGTTCAATTTTATGTTTCTTAGTTCAATATTATATAAAATTCAAAAAGTAACACTTCAAGAACGAAAAAGTACCAAAAAGTCCCCTTTTATAGATTTTGATTTACTCCATGCTACATGCTTAATTTTAAGTTTCTATGTTCAATATTATAAAAAAAAATTCAAAAAGTACCAGTTGAAGAATGAAAAAGTACCAAGAAGTCCACTTTTAAAGGTTCTCATTTAAACCGGGCTCTACATGCTTCATTTTATGTTTCTAGATTTAATATTATAGAAAATTCTAAAAGTACCCTTTGAAAATCGAAAATGTATCAAAAAGTCACCTCTTATAGGTTTTCATTTACTTCGTGCTCAATTTATAGAAAATTCAAAAAGTACCACTTGAAGAACGAAAAAGTACCAAAAAGTTCCCTTTTATAGGTTTTTTAATGTTTCTAAGTTCAATAATATAGTAAATTCAAAAAGTACCACTTCAAGAACGAAAAATACCAAAAAGTCCCCTTTTATAGATTTTTCTTTACTCCCTGCTACATACTTGATTTTAAGTTTCTATGTTCAATATTATAAAAAATTCAAAAAGTACCTTTTAAAAACGAAAAAGTACCAAAGAGTCCCCTTTTATAGGTTTTCATTTACTACGTGCTCTACATGCTTACTTTTAAGTTTCTATTATAGAAAATTCAAAAAGTACCAGTTGAAGAAAGAAAAAGTACCAAAAAGTCCACTTTTACAGGTTCTCATTTATACCGGAAAATGTACCAAAAAGTCCTCATTTATAGGTTCTCATTTACCCTGGGCTCTACATGCTTCAATTTATGTTTCTTGGTTTAATATTATAGAAAATTCAAAAAGTACCTTTTGAAAAACGAAAAAGTACCAAAAATTCCAAAAAAATGTACCTTTTGAAGAACGAAAAGTGCCGAAAAAATCCCCTTTTATAGGTTTTCGCTTACTCCAGACCTTACATGTTCAATTTCATGTTTCTAGGTTCAATATTATAGACAATTCAAAAAGTACCTTTTGAAGTACCAAAATATCCCCTTTTATAGGTTCTCGTTTACTGCTTAATATGCTTAATTTCGTGTTTCTAGGTTCAATATTATAAAAAAACAAATCAAAAAGTAGAAGTTAAAGTACGAAAAAGTACAATAACACCAAATAGTTCCAAATAACACCCCATTAGCATATTTTGAAAACTTTATAATTTTTTTACTTTTTTCTTCCTCATCCCTGCTTAATTTTCTAATATCTACGTTATTTACGAACCAATTTTGCTGAGAGTGAATGTCAGACAGAATTATTGAAGATTCGGGTCCCGAAGATATCTGTGATCTTCAGAAAATTGACATATAGACGGACATACACGAGCAACTTTGACATCCATGTAAACATTTGAGAGAAAAATGGGCGAACTAGGAATGGGCGTGGCACCTTCTATATGCATTAAATATAACAACTAGAGTTCTCAAGTACTCGTACTATTTAGTAACTTAAATCACTATATATAAAAAATATAGGCCGATTAACAATAGTGGGTGACACACCTTCCATATAAATAAATGTTCCGAATTTCAAACAGATCGGTTGAGTAGTTCAAATGTTAGTTACAATTTCTCTATGCACTCTTTGCTTATTCTCTCTTATGCAATAAGTATATTGAATTCCAAAAATAAACAGAAAGCGCTAAATTTTTATATAACATGGCGTATGAGTATTTTTAAATTAACAGGCGAACTTATGTACATCATACGCACCAATACACTGTGCAAAAATATGCAAATACGCAGTTACTCCTGCAGGGACATGTATTTTACAATACATACATATCAGGGATGGCAAATATGCTTTTCAATTTATATAAAGTCGCATTAAAAATTTTAATTTTTTTAATTCCGATTGAACCAAATCAATATTTTCTATAAATTTATATCCCTATAAAACAAAACCATTTCAAGTCGGTTTCATTTAACTGGTTTACGGTTTAAGGCGGGTTTTACTGTTTAAGATTATCTACATATCAGGGATGGCAAATATGCTTTTCAATTTATATAAAGTCGCATTAAAAATTTTAATTTTTTTGATTCCGATTGAACCAAATCAATATTTTCTATAAATTTATATCCCTATAAAACAAAACCATTTCAAGTCGGTTTCATTAAACTGGTTTGCGGTTTAAGGCGGGTTTTACTGTTTAATATGATCTACAGTCTTTGTTTAAATCTAGTTTAATTTAAATTTTGTGATTTCCAGTACACGGTTATTTCGTTCATTATCGTGGTTTAACCGAGTATTATTGGCAAATTAAACTTAAATTAGAAGTGAGAACACACAATCAACAAAAACAATAAAATAACCAATTCGGAAGAAGAAACACTTAATATATTAGGTAAATAGTAATTTTTTGAATTGTTTTATCAATATTATTATTGTTTTTTAATATTTATACCCTACACCACTTTAGTGGGGAGGGTATATTGGATTTGTGCTGATGTTTGTAACATATAAAAATATTCGTCCTAGACCCACCTTAAAGTATACCAATCGGCTTAGAATCGTTTTCTGAGTCGATTAAGCCATGTCCGTCCGTCCGTCTGGCTGGCTGGCTGTCCATATAAACCTTGTGCGCAAGCTACAGGTCGCAATTTTCAAGATAATTGGATTGGCACGCACGTTTTATTTGACCCAAGGACGAAGCCTATTGAAAATGGTTAAAATCGGTCCATTATTTCACCTAGCCCCCATACAACAGAACCCCCCGAAAAGGGCTTCTGAGCTCATAATTATGTTAAATATACAGATATATCGATAAAATACGGCACAACTAAGTTTTATAGAAGTCTTGATAACCCTGCCAAATTTCATAAAGATCGGGCCCCATTTGACCCTAGCTCCCATACAAAGTCCCCTTCAGAAAATTACTTGAATGTCCCAAATTAACTTATAAACACAAATATCGTGATGAAATTCAGCACAATAAGATATTATGTAAATATAAATATATTCACAAAATTTTATCGGGCTTGGTCCATATTTGCCCCTAGCCCCCATATAAAGCTTCTTTCAGAAAATTAGTTTTTCATCCATAAATTGCTTAAATGTATCGGAACAAGGGAATATTGAAGATAAATGCGATATTATGAAAAATAAATCACATTTAATATTCATAACTGGTGTAGGGTATCATATGGTCGGCCACGCCCGACTATACTTTCTTACTTGTTATTTTTTAAAATTTTTTCATTTTACAAAAGTATTATTTGCAAAAACAGCTGTTCATTGTTTATGGTTTTGACTGAAATGTTGGCAATACTAACTAAGTTAACTGATCTTAAATCCTGAAAAACACAATTATCAGTTAAAGTCCGAATAAATATTTGTTGAGTTTAATGTAACAAAAAGTAAAGTTACAATGCACTTAGTAAGAAACCCGCCCTTAGTAGACTAATTAAAGAATGTATTTATGCCCGTACTTTCAGCAAATATTTACCAGTGGTGCCATAGGTGCTAATGTGAAATACATGTTTACTTACCTTGTGGGTTGTGTTACATACTACATATTTTACACAATAAATATCTATTTATTGAAATTACGAGCATTAAAAGTCCATATATTAGTTAATAAACAAGTCCATTTAGTCAATAGACTGCAATGTTTTAATTTTTTTCTTTTTCTAAATGAAAAAAAATGTAATCGAAAATAACTGCTGAACACCTCTTTACCAATGCATAATTTTACACCGCCTTATCACGAAACTGTGTTATCGTTTGTATAAAAGCGCCCTCTATCAGTGAGTAGTTTATAAATACAACACTGATTGTAGAGTTGCACAAATGACGCCATTTTTCAACAATTATTGTAGATATTTTGACAATCGCAATCAACCAACAAAAAAAAAGCGAACAAACGAAGAAAGCAACAAAAAACCAATTGGAAAAAAGTAGAGTTGTGAGCAAAAATTCATTGTTAAACAATATTAAAAATATACGCAAAAACCTGTTATTTATTGTGCAAAAAGTGTGTAAAAATATAAAAAACATGTAAATCAATCAAACGACGCACACAAATCAATGAAAAATTAATTAACTATTCATCTAAAAGCAGACGAAAAAAATTTGCAAGGAAAAACGAAAAAATTGTGTTTGCTCATTATTTTATAAAGTGTCTCGCGGGGGCTGTTTGCATTATCCCGTATTAGCATTTTTCCATTGGCTTGTGAATTCGGTAATAAAAAAAATTGAAGGAAATACAATACAAAAACAAATAATTATAATTTCATAATAGAAAAAAGACGACTTAAAAAAGTTGATATATTGTTTTTTAATTAGTTTATTTTGTGTTACAAATTTTTAGCGCGTAAAAACGCTGTGTGCATAAAAGAATATTTTTTCTTCGTTGCAGACTTGATCAAAGAAAATTTGTAAGTATACATTGAGCATAAATGATGATGTATAGAAAGAAGATAAAGATAGATGAATGAAGAACATAAGAATGGAAGAAGAAAAAAAGTAAAGTAGATATGAAGAAGTGTTTGTTTGTTGTGTGTCACACAACAAGATGAAAAAGATACATACATGCATATGTACATATATGTATGTATTGCGCTTTTTACCTTTTTGCGCTAAATATGCACTCAATAAACTTTTTCTATTTTTTTTTTTTTTTTTTTGCATTATATATTCTTTAAGTTTTTGCTTTCTTGTATCCATTTCTTTCATGTACGCATCATCACCGTCATACGTACATAATTGATTGTATGATTTATCAATAAATTTTCTAATTGAAATTTTTATATGCAAAAACATCTCAAAGTTCCATAAAACGGGTCGCTTCAAATTTGTTTATAATAGTCCGGCTATACCTTACAGCCATTTTATTTTATTGATTCCCTTTGTTCTGATTTGGAAATTAATTATACATATTTGAATATTAAATTATTCCATAAAAATAACAGTTATTTGTATTATCATATAGAATAGTTATTATACTAGTCAATAAGTAAGTCCATTTAGTCAATAGATTGATCAATCGACTAGACAGTCTATCGACTCTCTATGGGCTAGCAAATAGAGTAAACTACTTATAAGCTAGACAAGAGACTAGTCAATAGATTCCATATTTTAGATGTGTATTGTCTAGTCTATACACTAGACTACTATAAGACTAATTCATAGTCTAGTCACTATACTAATTAATAGACCTCAGAATAGTCCAATGTTTATCAGAAAGATATTTTAAACGTCCATTAAAAATTGCACTGAATAACTTTTAAAATTATATTAAATTTTAGCGATTTAGTAATCCTATAAAGTAGGCAACCGCTTTGGTAAAAGTTATTACTACATGTCTGGTTGTAATCTCTTCCAGGTTTTTAAACAATAGAAAGAGTAGAACAATATAAGAGTAGAATTGTATTTTTCCTCTTCTGAAGATAATGAAAAAGTTGACAATTTTAGATTTTAATTTCAATGAGCAAACAAATTTAAAATTGGTTATTGATCCACCATTGTACTTTTAAGGAATTTACCAATCCTGCTTACACCACTATAGTAAGTGCTCCCTATGCAAAAAGTAGCACGAAAAAATAATGATCAGACAATTTTTTGCCAAATGAAATTTTGAAAATTCCTTACTATGATCGACAATATCTATATTTAGTGTGGAATTCAAGATTACCATAGACTTTATTTGAACATAATACATAAATATATTGATATTTTTTCTCGGATGCTCGGGCTTGAATACACTAATGGCATACTTTCAATTTGTAAATTAATTTTTTGCCTCTCATTCTCTTTTTAGTCCATAAAGTACATAGCGTAAAATGTTTTCAATGATCGGTTCACATTTAGCACACCTAATAACTGAACACAATACTTAAAATAATGTCTAAAAAATATTAAACAAAATTGAATTGAACTTAATAATACATAAATAAATTTTATATGCAATCTTTTTCCTTCCAAACCTTATAATATTGGTCAAAATTGTGCCATTAATGCTGAGAATTTTTTTTTTTTTGAGAATATTTACATTTTCCGTTGATCGGAAAACATAAACAAACAATCTTGCTCTCTTGATAAAAAGAAAATGTACAAATGAGTATGCTTTTTTTGCTTTCATTATGGATTATTGGAAGAAAAACTCATGCTAGTAGTATTTGGAACTTGAATATGTTCAGTTATAGCGCGCGTTTATTAAAGTTTAAAAAGGAAAGCACCAAACAACGAAAGCATAAAGAAAGAAAATATTGTGTAGTAGTACAAGCCGCCTAAGAAATTTTATTTTTAGACTTTATAATATAACACAAGAAAAGAAACCAAAAATTCGTATCGTACTGAAAAAATACATTAAAATGAAATATAGATAATTAAGTTTTGAGTTTAATATAAATAAAATAATATGGAGATTATAGTGAAACCCTAATTAATGTATTAGAAAAAATTACCAATAAATTATAAAAATTATATAATATCGAACTAAACATGTCAAAATCTCAAAGAAATTCACATCATCCAAGTAGAGCAGGCTCTTCAGGGTCTTCGTCATCGCCTAGTAATTTACCACGCAAACGTTTTAAACGATGCTGTCGCAATTTTGTCACCTTTATGTGCACACAAGTGGGTGTGGGAGCTCTAATTGTTATATACGCCATATGTGGTGCTTTTTCCTTTATGCATATAGAACTGCAATATGAAGACAATACACCAATGGAAGTAGAAGAACTGCGCAGCAATTGTGCCCAAGAATTATGGAATATAACAGAAAAATACAACACTTTCAATAGATCAGAGTGGCAAGGTTTCACTGAAATTGCTTTACAGCAGTATCAAGTACGTATAGCGGCAATAATTAAATCTGGGTATGATTTTCGTAAGCCCAGTGATATTTGGTCATTTCCGGCGGCCTTAATGTTTTGCCTCTCTGTCATCACAATGATTGGTTATGGTAATATGGTGCCAAGAACTCCATGGGGAAAAGGTTTCACTGTAATTTATGCCACATTTGGCATACCTCTTTACATACTGTATTTTCTCAATATGGGCAAAGTATTGGCTAGATCATTCAAGTTTCTATATCGCAGTCTACATGAATGCACGCAGGATCGTGACAGCAATATGGATCGCCGTTTAGAGGCCTTAGAAACTGGCAGTTTGGCTATACTACAACGCAAAAAGATTATTGTACCCTCCACAGCATGTTTGTGGGTGATTATTTTCTATATACTCACCGGCACCATAATGTTTGCTAATTGGGAAAAGTGGTCATTCCTTAATTCATTCTATTTTTGTATGACTTCTCTGTGTAAAATTGGTTTTGGTGACTTTGTGCCGGGTGCTTCGCTGGTAACGCCCTCCCATATAGCGGAGGCACGTAAAAAAGTGAAGGAGGATGCTACCATAGATCCAAATCTTGTATCAGACTTACAGCAATCCATAACAGATCAACACTCCAAATTGGCTATTAATTTCATATACATGTTGATAGGCATGGGCCTGGTAGCCATGTGTTATAATTTAATGCGTGAGGAAGTGCGTGTTAAACTTAAGGAAATGAAAGAGGATACAAAATTATGTTTAGAAGACACTCGACTACGCTTTATGGGCTGCTGTAATAGTGGTGCCAATGGTCAACGTGACTTCTATGAAGATGATTACTATTAGAAAAATAACGTTTAAATACTGATAAATTAAGACCAATAAAATGTAAAGCCAGATATCGCAATACATTTTTTAATTTAAAATATTATTTCTGTTGTGTTTGAAATAAAAAATTTCAAAAGTTTTAGTTTTAAAAACATTTATGTTTGTTTGTGTAAATTATATCCGTTCATATGGATTATTCATCTATTTTATCTGACATTGATGATCTCGCGTTTAATGCTGTTTGTTTATTAATGTTTACTATATATACTCAAAGATCATTGGCCATTGACAGCGTGTTGTTGCTGTTACTCGTCATTATTTTATCTCCTTAAGAAATTAATTTTCATCACTTGTCATTAACAGAGAAAAGTTCTTTTATTTAAAAAGGTATGTTGTTGTTGTTATAGTTATTACGTAGTACATGCATTATATTGTCATGTTTGCATATTTCTAAAATATATTTTAGATTTATATATATGGGGATTCAAATAATAATTCAATAAATTAAGCAATGTTGTTTTTTAATTGGCCTTTAATTTAAGTTTAAATAGTTTTAGGAAATTATAGAATAATTTCTGTAAATTTACGTCTAGACTATTTTCTAAATTACACTTTATAATACAAATTAAAAGATAGCCATTCATTAGTTTGAATATATCGGAGTGATTATTTTTCATTATTCATTAAAATTATGAATTTACATATTTACACATAAAGTATGGCAACATATAACCTGCCACTAATATTTTAAAAATTTCTGGCAACTATTAGATCTCGCACCAATTATCTGTCAAAATGACAGATCATTATATGTTTTTATGTTTGGCTTTCTATGAAACAAACAAGTGTAGAAAAAATATATATTTATTAATACTATTATTTATTAAAAAGAAGTGATATTTAGGCAATGTATTTAAATAGATAATTAAATAATATTAATAAAGTCACTCAACACAAACGATATCTGAACGATTTCTACTGGTTTCAGTAATATTCTGAAAGTGCCTACTGACCTTGCTTGGAGCAATCTGCTGTTGCAACTGGTCAAAACTGTACAAATGATTGGAAAATTCCATGATACGGTGATGGATGAAAAAAGTATGATGAAGGTAAGTTTGTGTCAATAAGTGTGTGCTAATTTGTTAGAAAAAATTTGTGAACATAAAAATTAGTAAATAGTATGTGTTTGCATCAACCTAATGTCCATTTATACCATTAACACTATATACAGACGGAAGGAAGTGATACCATTTAGTAAACGGAGAAACTTTAAGCAATTTCTTCACCATCACTGTATCCCAAGTTTTTAAATTAATACTGAATGTAAAACGATGAGCCCTTGAGAAAATATGTTAAGTAGAGACTGTATACAGTTTTCCAATCATTGTACAGCAGATGTTGACTGGATTAATAAATAGTTTTATATTTAATAAAATTATTATTTTTATAAAATAACTATATGTATACATATACCAAGGTATACAAATTTGAATCACATAAATATAAAATTTATATTTATTAAAAGTTATATAAGTTTTGAAGTATGAATTTCTATATGGTATTTAGTTATTATATTTAACATTTTACAACGAAAACATGATCCAACATTTGTTGAATTTCACCCGATTCTCTTATGAAAAAAAAGTCTATTTGAAAACCCCTTTATTTCCCCAAATTCAGAAGATACAGACTTTTATAATATTGTCCACCTGAATTTTGAATTGGAACCACAGTGCGTTCATTCGTATTACGATATCAAATTACTATAGCTTTCAATATCAAAAAAGTAGTAAATGTTATCCTATTTTTTAGAAAAATAATATTATAATGTAGTTCTTTTCTATATAAAATATATTTTATGGTTTGCACTACTAGTAAACTTATATATTTATAACCCAGGAATAATTAAATAATAGTTCTATAAAGGATTATAGCATATACTCACATTATACTTTGGCATTGATACAGTGACTTTTGTTCGAAATTAATTAATTTTGAAATTTAGAAATGTAAGAAATAACATCTATCTGATACTTCTGATCTAAAATAGCTTTTAAATTCCAACAAATAATACAAAATAGTGTAAAATTTCAAAAAAATCAAGTATAAAAAGTATTTATTTAATTTTACTTTTTAATATAATATATTGGAACAATATTTTTTAAAAACAACAAACTATGTCGCACATTTGCAACAAAAGGTCTTTACTTAAAGTCCTGGTGTTTGAAGTTGAGTTCTACAAAATATCCAATTATTCTTACTTCGTAAAAGTTATTTGTAAATTGGCATAAATCTCGAAACTAGGTTTTTTGAGTTATGAACCTTAAATTGCAAATGGGCTATGTATATAAATTATATATACTTACATTTGTAAGTAGATCACCATAATTCACGATTTTTCATTATATGTATTCTACTCAATTTAACATTTTAACTTATTAAACTAATAATTTACTAATTAAATATGTATTTTTATATAATTGTATATTCTTTGTTTTAGGTAACCATTGATAAATTTTTTCAATTACAAAAACGTGTTACTAACTCTGAGGTAATGCTTGGTGGCAGTGCGGATCGTTTATGCACACCAAGCACATCAGCTGGTCCATTTCGAATATTTTCAGTGGCCGGTTTCCAAAATCGGACAAATGATATTGTGTATTGTCCTCCGATTATAAGACAACAAAATCAAAATGTTGAAGACTCTACGGCAGTTGTTTACTTTGGCGGTGATGTCCAGGTATGCACAGAAGTACACACATATTCATAATTAAATGAACATTTTCAAAATTCTAAATCTACAATTGTACAGAAAATTGCACATACATACATTTTTGATTTATTGAAAATCTTTAAATTTAATTGTTTTCAAATTTCTAAATATAATCTTTATTAAAATGAAATATAAATTTAAATATACGTAAATAACAACATCTGTGATATTAATTATTTTTTATTTGTTTTCAATTATGTAGGATTTTCCTGAGAGCATGGAAACAAATCGTGACAGTCGGGGTTACATGAAATATAATTTAGAAAATTCTGCTATTTTGCTAAGAGAAGCATTTCCACGTTCGCATATAATAGTCGTGCGTCCAGTGAGGTTGGTATTTTTATCTGATTTTATAATGTGTATCAGATATAAAAATGAATTTAATCTTTAAGTAGAAACATTTCTTATTTTTAATAATACTAAAAGTCTTTAAGGTTAAAATATTTTACTTCCATATTTTATTTGTATTTTTAAAGTTTCTAATATTGTCACTAAAATATACATTCATATAAAATAGTTTTGATTATTATGAATTAATTCCTTTTATGTCCTGCACAATAATTAAATAAATATTTATGCTTTTATATTTTCTTGAACTTGCAATAGCTAAGAAAATAAATAACCATTTTGTTTATAATATTCTAATTTATTTTTTCATTTTAAATTTACTTTTCCCACAATAGAATGGAATTCAAGACATTTAGTTGTTTTGATAATTTTGTACGTGGAAATAACGCTGGTGTGCCGGATCACACCCCCATGAACCATGCCTTGCAACATTTGGAAAAGTATGTATTTTAAATTTATTTTGTAATTTTAAAAATTTATTATAAATACCAATTTTATTTCCAACGCCAATAGATTGTTACAAAATTTATCGCAGCGTTTGATTTCTATACCAGAAAATGAAATATTAGATCAAGCGGCGCAGGCAGCAGCAGCTGCTGCCGCTGTAGCTGCTGCAGCCGCTGCTGCTGCACTGGTATCATCCACCCTATCAAATGCTTCGTCAGATTCTTCTTCGTCATCTTCTAATGCCAGTGATAGTAGTCAGGAAATGGACATTGATATTTTGCAGGTAAACACACTTTGTACTTTCATAAGATGAATAATTATATTAAAAATATGGTTTTTGCTTTATAGGTTCAAGAAAATGTCACTGTTGATGCAGATGGTGCTGTTATCTTTTCCAATTCTAGTGATTTAAATAATACATCTTCAAATAATAGTGGTTCATCAGTTGCTGGCACTGATAATGATACTTCAGTGGCAGCAGTAGCACCGCTAACAAGTGTTTCATCTACTACAACATTAGCTTCAACAGGTTCTTCTTCCTCGACTGCTGCAGCAGCAACAAATACAACACTACAGCAAAGTGATGTAACAACACAGTCTCAACAAAATAATGAAAATTTACAACATTTTAACAATTTAAACAATAGCAACGATTGTTCCTTACAGCAGCAACAACAACAGCAATCATCTAATCAACAGCAACAGAATCCTTTGTGGTGGCGTGAAAATCTCAACTTAGACAAATCAAAATTGATTATAATCGGCTTTAGCAAGGGTTGTGTCGTTCTCAATCAAGTGAGTCTGCTAATCACATACAAACAACGGTGTAAAAATCGTTACATTTTTTAAAGTAAATTTTTTTTAATTTTCGATTTAAGTGTAGGCCTGAAAATAATTTTTTAAATTTACTGGAAACATTCGAAATTGTAAAATTAAAACCGTGTGTGTACATTTAGCTTTTAACACATTTCTAATTCCAAACATTATGCCAATTTCCTATAAACATTAGCATAGATTTGTATATATAATTTAGAAATAAATTTTTTGATGTAGTTGGCTTCAAGTTGGTCCATAGACCAATTCGAATGTTCTAATGTACTTGGTCTTCAAAACCAACGCTAAAAGATGGGTATCGAAAAGTTTAAGTTAATTGTTATTATGAGGGAGGGGTTCTTTTTGTACCTATCTGTATGTATGTTGCAAAAAATTTTCAGATTACCGTAAATAATTCTATCAGAAATGCTTTCAAGAAGATCGCTGTTTAAAATCAGCAAAATTGGTCCATAAATAACAGAGATATAAGCAGAAATCCGATACAATCTCTGAAAATTTCGTAGAACAACACGTTATGCATGAAGTTGTTTGTTGTTCTTGTTTTGTTATTGCCAAAATCAGAGATGGGAAGTTGTATGTCGTAAATTAAACAGGGTGGGAAAAAATTAACTATTTTAAAAATTAAATATGCTAACGGATTGTTATTTGTAACTCTAGTACCAAGACTAGGCAATAGACTAGACTAAATAATTAACTTTAAAATTTGTAAAATTAAATATCCCAATGGAGTGTTATTTGTAGCAATGGTACCAAGACTAGTCAATAGACTAAACTGTAGACTGGACTATAGACTAGACTATGAACTAGACTATAGACTAGATTATATACTAGAGAGACTATAAACTAGACTATAGAATAGACTAGACTAAAGACTAAACTATAGACTAGTCTTGCTAATGGAGTGTTATTTGTAACTACATATGTTACCAAGACTAGTCAATAGACTATACTATAAAGTATACTATGACTTGACTATATACTAGACTATAGACTAGACTATAGACTAGACTATAGACTAGACTATAGACTAGACTATAGACTAGACTATAGACTAGACTATAGACTAGGCTATAGACTATACTATAGACTAGACTATAGACTAGACTATAGACTAGACTATAGACTTAGACTAGACTATAGACTAGACTGTAGGCTAGACTATAGACTAGACTATACTATATACTAGACTATAGACTAGACTATAGACTTGACTATAAACTAGACTAAAGACTAGATTATAGACTAGACTATAGAATAGACTATAGACTTGACTATAGACTAGATAATAGAGTAGACTAAAGACTAGACTATAGAATAGACTAGATTATATACTTTACTATAGAGTAGACTATAGACTAAATTATATATAGATTATAAAATAGACTATAGACTAAATTATATATAGATTGGGCTATAGTCTAAATAATAGAATATACTATAGACTAGAATTGACTACAAACTGTTCTATATCCTACTAAAAGCTGTGATGCATGGTTGTCAAATCTTACAACGTTGTCCGTAAAATGTGCAGAAAATATCTAACAATCGGTTGAACTTAAAATTTTTCTTTTGCAATGTTGTCAACTTTGTAAGATCTAACAACCGTGTATACATAGCTTAAGTCAACTGCATATTTATTAAAAGTGAAGTTAAAAAAGTACCAAAATTGTCGTGGGGGTACCGTAGTATTTTTCGATATCAAAAAGTACTAAAGTACTGTCAACAGAGTATATACTAGCATATCAACACTTACAAAAATTGATCTCTCAATAATAGAGTTATTTCTCTCTCCCTCTCACAACAAATTAAAAAAGCAAAAACAAAATTCATTCAAAAAAAAAAAAAGAAAAACAAAATAAACATTTTGCTAAATTATAATTGCATCATCGCAAAAAATTTGAGCACTATTATTTAGTATCTTACAAATTGTTATAGAGGAAACATCAACCAAAGGGAAAAATATTCGCTTAGATATAATAATGAATGCTAACCAGGAAATAAGCCGTTTAATTGCTTTAAGCGTTTGTGATATACTTACGGATAAAAAAGGAGTCGAATTATTTAAATCATTTCTACAAAAACTTTCAAGCGGCGACAAGTCTTTAACCAAACAATATGTGGAAATTTTCGAAAAGTGTAGTGAATATTTAAATTACACATCAAAAATTTCGAAAGAACAATTTGAAGAATTATGTGAAATGGGATTACCATATGATATAGAACATGGAAAATTTGAAATGATCAATAAGGGCGATGGTGGTACTTGTGGACGTCTAATACTCGAACAACTTTGTAGAAAAATTGAAACACAAAAAGAATATGAAGAATTTCGAAAAGATTTGCTAAAACAATTACAAAAATGTTAAAAATATAAATTGACTTAAGGTTTTAAACTAATTACAATGATTTAAATCTAAAAGAGTCACTTTTACTTACATAAATATGAAAGGAAATATATTTAAATAAAAATTAAAATTTATAGAAAAATAATCAATACATATTCAAAATACAAACGACATTTTCAATGTATCACATAAAGGTAACAATTTTAAATATTTTCTATCAAAACGTCCAAACGTGATTGAATGCTTTTTAACAAAATTAAAAATAAGAAATAAACATGTACCTTAATATATTAATCAGTAGGAAAAAAATTGGTTTTTAATAAATAATTAATTATTTCTAAAGCGCAAACGATTAAAAATCTTCAAAATGTTTGAACAGAAAGTAAAATTTTCAACATGACCCTTTCCGATTTTATATAAATTCTGTACACCAATTCTTTGCATAAATATAATATCCAAAAACTTTTCTTTAACACCAAATATGTTCTCTATTAACCTTAAGAAATTTAAATTTTGAACAATCTACTAAAAATAGAGCTATATTTATGTATGTACATATGTATATAATAATTAAAATTTATTTACTTTTTTTCAGTTCATATACGAATTTCATTACTTAAAAACTCTTACACCCGATGATAGTACTATGGGACGTTTATTGTCTCGTATTAAAGACATGTATTGGTTAGATGGTGGGCACGGGGGTCAAAAGAATACATGGATTACTTCCCGAAGCTTATTAGAAACCTTAACAAGAATGGGTAAAAACAAATCATATGAAAACAAATTGAAACGTATTACTTAATGGGTTATCTTTTTAATTTCCTTTAGCCATTAATATACATGTTCATTTAACACCATATCAAGTGCAAGACGATCGACGACCTTGGATAAGAAAAGAGGAGAAAACATTTACCGATCTTTTAAGACGTTTGGGCGCTCAAGTTACACGCCATTTACATTACGATAGTCAGACAGCCAATTTAATGACACATTTTGAAGTATTACAAGCATTTTGCCAGCATATACACAATCAAAATCAACAACAGCAATTACACTCGCAACAGTTGCAGCAGCAAGGAGGACAATTGACACAACAACAAACACCTAATAATGCACAAAACAATGATCAACAGCATCCACAGCCACAATCGCAGACGTCTGAAGAAAAGTGACATCGCCACCATCATCATCATCACCACCACCGAAGACGTTCTAATCACCATCATCATCATAATTACCATAATCATCATCACCATGGCAAAGTGTCTTCATCAGCTTCAGCTTCTTCTTCTCACAAACAAAAACAACACAAGCAACAACAGCAGCAGCAACAGCAACAACAGAATCATATTTTACATTGTATTGCTTCAGCTGCTGTTGCAGCAGCTTCATCATCTTCGACCACCACTAGCGGTTTAGCTGCCGCAGCAGCAGCTTTAATATCACAATCGACAGTGGCTGCGGTTGCCGCTGCTACGGCTGCTTCCTCAGTTAACTTAAATGTTACTTCACCTACGTCACTTGCATCGGCCACAGCATCATCTGTTACCAATTCAATTGTAAATATCAATCATCAAAATCATACAAATTTTTTTAATTATCAATCCTATCAAACACCCCAACGTTTTCGCCATAATTATAATACAACAACAGCAACACTATTGAATAATACACAACAACAACAACAGCATCAAACGCAACAACATCTTGCTACAACTACTACAGTTCATCAACATCACCATCAACAACAGCAGCAGCAGGTACAACAGCAATTATCCTCTAATGCAATTATAGGAATTAATGCTAATTCAAATACTGCTGGTACGACTACAACTTCTTCAAATATTAATCATCATGCGCACAACAACAATAATACTAATCATCATAATCATACTCACCAGTGTAAGTCCAAACGTAAGTTACAAAAGTTGTATTACACGCTGTGTCGTTGAATCTCTTGTTTGTTGTTCTTCATTTATTTAGGTAAACAATTAAATATTTACATATTAAATTGCGAATTGTCTTTAAAAAATGTGCGTTATAAGCATATTTTTATTTTCATATACTTATATACTAGAGTATATAATATAATTTTTAATTATTTCATTTTCATTTATTTCGTTAAATATAAATTGATTTCCTTTTATAGATGTTTTTTTGTTCCAGTGCAATAAAAATTTACAACATTTTTGTTTTTCTAAACATTTATGTGTATAATTACATTAAAACTGATTTTTTACTACCTATTTATATATTTTCTCGGAAGGTTTCCTCTAACGATTTGTATGTATTTGATTTCGTAGCTAATAATTGGTCAATTCATCAACTGTATTTAAATGTTACAATGATTTCTAATGAATTGTATTCAAAAATCTTAAATTATTTACAATTTACTTTTATAAATTACTGCAATTTTGTCCACACTGATAAACAAATTCCATAATTTCAAAGTTAAATTAAATATTACATTTCTAACGTTACGTTCAATAAGTTCAACAAGCGAATTCTTACAGATTTCGTTCCAATTGTTTATATTTATTAAAACTTGTTTAAATAGAATTTTATAAAAATATCGATTAATACAAGTTCTTTAAACATTACAGTAAATTTTGGAAGAAGATTCTTATTGTTTAAATTAACATATCTAAACAATTTATTGGTCACTTATAGACTGATTTTAGTAGGATTAAATACGAAACGTTTGAGAGGTATTGCTACAACTTTTAAGGCATCTAACGCTTTCACTAAACATTTGTACAAACACCTTTTTGGAATATGTTTTTATATTAAATAGTTATTTCAGATACAATTGTGTTGTCAATACATAATATCCATATTCAGTGAATAGAAAGAAAATGGACCCATAAAACATAAACTCTTATCATTGCTAAACACATTTATAACACAGTGTTTTTATTTTGATTGAGCATTTTAATCATCTAAGTAAAAATATCGAAGTTGTCCCTATTATTTACAGCACACTAGAATTTGTAGAAAAATTTATAATTATTTTATTTTTCAATAAAACCATTTTGTTTTAGTGATGCTTTTTGTTTTACAACTTTACTTAAATTTTTTATAAGTTTTTAAAAGGTTACATATATAAAAAAGAACATAATGAAGAAAGAAATTAAAAAAGAAGGAAAAGAAAACACATAATAAATTAAGTATTAAATAGCTTTTAGGTGATATATTTACATAAATATAAATAATTAAAAAAAATTAATAGAAAACCTAAGAAACAAGTTAAACAACCACACATTATATAAAATAATATGTAATTGTAATTTTTGACATATAATTACAATAAACACATGTATGGCTCTCTAAACTGATATAAATAATAAACTAAAAGAAATAAATTTTTAGTAGTATTGTAAGATTTTGCAATTTAAATAAAAAGGAAAATTTAATTAATTTTGATATCGTTAGTTAAGTACGCAAAAGTGCCAATAAGGCCTCTTAAATAAATTTTTACATGAGAAGCATAAAACTTTTCTTGCTTTACATATTTGTAAACACAGTTTACTTCTTTTATGTTTTATTTTTCAATACATACCAGTTATTAAACAACTTTAAATTTTTCTAAAAAGGATTTGATACATTTGCATACTAAGCTAACGTTATATGAAAGGTAAACAAACGTTCACAATTAAGTTTTGAACATTTGCAAAAAAGAATAATATGTTTATCATTTATTTTAAATAAAAAAGAAAACAAATTAAAATGAAAAAATAATAATAAAATAACTTTAAAAAAGTACCTTTTTCGAATTAGCAGTTCAAAATTGCATTAATGCGTTTCACTTGAAAGAAATATTTAAACAAAGAAATAAAATTGTATATGCATACTTATAAAGAAAAGTAAAAAATCAAATAAAATTCAAATACCAAAACTTTTTAACAGTATTTTTTGGCAAACAACATAAAAAATATGTATAAATTTAAAATCTGCTTTTTATAATTTTCACCCACTTCAAAAATAATTATTCATACAGTTTAAGTCCCAAATTTTTTTTTATTATTTATTAAAAATATTAGCATTTGGCATTAAATTTAAATTGTTTATAATTTTATATACTTAACTACTGCATACATTGGTAAGAGTATATACAATATAGTATATATATAAAAATTATTTCACACAATCTATAAGAATTTAAATAAAAATTATACATAAACATTAACTTAATATACATACACACATTGAAACATACATGTTAGTCTTTAAGATTTAAAATTAAAAACTAAAGCTAAAAAACAAACAAAATTATTTGAAGAGTAAAAATAATAATAAAGAAAACCAACTCCATATTCATTAAGTTCTACTTAAATATGTATGTCAAAATAAAAAATAAAAAGTGTTTTATTTTTCAATAATAAATAAATATAACGAAAAAAGATAAGTAACAATTCACTAATAATTTATAGCTATTATTAAATTGTTGTGTTCAAGTCCTTATAAAATCTACAGACAGAAGTTTCAGATGACTTAATAGATTTTATCATGCTTCATGCTGTTATAATGACTCAAATATAGCCTAAAACGGAAATTTTTCAGTTTATAGGTCAGGATATCTCAAAAACCTCATGTGATAGAAAAATTCGGATACCAGATTCGGATTTAAAGATGCTCAACCCTTTAGAAAAGTATACTTAGGTCCCAGGGTTAAAAATTTGTTGGCTTGTGTTATCCATTAATGTATAGATAACAACAAAAAATACTATAATGGACACCATTGGACTCCAAAACTTTTCGCGTAAAGCAGTGCCAAATATGGCCAATCGGGAACAGAATTTATTTATAAATATATCTCGTGCAGTTATAACGATTCAAATATAGCCAAAACAGGAATTTTTCAGTTTTTAGGGCAGGATATCTCAAAAATGCAATTAATTCTTCTTTTTGTTTGTTGCGTAACTAAATACGGGAACTTAATCAAAATGCAGAATAGGGGGAATATTTAAAATAATAAGACAAAAATTGAATTTTATTATAAAAACTTTATTTAAAAAAACTTTTTAGTTTGTATTTTACAAATTATATAAAAAAAAATCTTAAAAATATCCTACAATATAAATTCTTTTTAAACGCTATACTAAAAAATATAGGAAAAACAATTTTAATATCATTCTCATACAAATAGTTCAAAACCATTCGAATCTTAAACTTATTACTTCATTTAAAAAAAAAAAAAAAAACAATGACAGACTAAAAACCTGTTCGTTGTGATGATTTATTTTTATAAAATTTTACAAGAAATTACAAAATTACACTTTCTTAGAAAATGTATATAAATATTATAGAAATATATTCCTGAAATTAAAAGTTTTAATCATTTAATTATAGATTTTTGAGAAGATTTTTTGTATTTTATTTTAAATTGTTTTATCTTTAGCTCAAGGGTTTGTATCTAAAGAACAAAAAAAAAACATGAAAAGTTTTAAGTTTCACAAATATTTTCATATCATTTCATAAACAATTCTTATGTATTCATTCTTCTTTCATCTAACAAAATGAGACCTTTATTTACTAAAATAAAACATTACACAATTTGGTGTCGTTACTATAGTTATTAAAAATAAATTTAATTTTAAACTTACAGAATTTTTAAAATCAAAATTATTATAATAAATTCTAGAAAAAAATATTGAAAACAAAATTCTCTTAAAAAAGTAAATTTAGCAATTTAAAAATGCAAATTACAAATTAATTACCCTAGTAGCTACAATATTTTCACGGTCATTCAATGACTTGAATTAAAACTTGTTTCGGATTTTTTTAAATGATAATTAAAACAAATAAATAACTACTTACAACTAGTTTGTTTTCTGTAAGAAACTCAGTTCTATCACTTCTATAAACAATTATTTTTGCATTTGGTTCCCTTCCACTCATCACTGCCATCACAGCAATCACAAATTCCATCATTTACCCGACTACTATGCACGAAAATATCACGTCCCCGTCCTGTAATGTGACGTTTTTGATATTTACAATAGTAGCGGCCATTACTGCAGGCATTTGTACTTGGCTCATCGCTGCCATCGTGTACACAATCACAATAATCATCATTGACGCGTTCAAATGGTATTTCTAAGCTTCCGTCTAAGCAGCGGAATTTCCCCTCGAAATTCGGTTTGTAAGAGTCGTAATCGAAGAGTCGAATGCCTCTAAAAAAATTAAAATAAGTAGTAAAAAGAATGTTATATTACCGAAATTAACTGTATATAAAATAATATTCAGACGGAATTACACTTAAACAGTCGTAAATACAGTCAGTTTTTAAGCAATCATGTTCAAATTTAGTTCTATTAAATTATAATTTGAAGTAAGATGAAAATTCTGTGTATACCAAATGCCCCCAAACATTTATATGAATAAATTTTGTGACAGCATTAACCAATCTTTTAAGTTGTGTAAGGATTGGTTAATTGTAACTACAACATTAAATTCAGTTTGAAATTAAAAAAGTAAAAACATTCTAAAGTGAATAATATATGAGGACTTAGCTTAAATAATTGCTCATAACTTCATTGATCCAATATTGTCCAAATTGCCAGTTTGTTAAGAAACATTTATTCCATTTTATTTACGTTTATCTAAAGAATAACATCTTAAAAACCATACGCTAGCACGACTGTTTAAGTTTTACATACTCGGTATTTTACCTTATAATTTTTATAGTATCTGGTGATAAGTTAGCATCCTCATTATCACCATTACCGCCACCTTCGTCGTATACGCCACCACCTCCCCCCGAATCATTATCAGTTTGTTTTTTACCCAATGACGCTTGTATTTGTTTGTGTTTCCTTTTTAGACCTTGTACAGTACCTTCCAATGACCATGGTGTGCTAGCATTTGGCAGTTGGTTTATGGAAACAGCTTGGTATACAAAGAATATAATGCCCAGTAGAAATATGCCCAAAAGTAACATTTTCGATTTTTGTTTATAAAATGGGACATAATATATATTTTCCCGCTTTACCCAGGTTTTTTTCATTTTCATGTATAGACGTTGGTTATATCCCTTGTAATCGAATAAACTGTAAAAATTATTTTATAAACTATCACTTAATTTATTTATATTTTTTTCAATTTTATTAATTTTTATGATCATCAACTAAAAAAATTACAACTACTGACGTTGATAAAAGTTATTTATATGATGAGTTGCCATATTTCAATAAAGACAAATTTTACTATACCCAAATTTTTCGGCATTAAATATAATTCTTTTCCTTTGATTAAAAAGTTAAAAAAATAAAAATATTAAAAAATGCAGATTCCACACTTGGTACTTGAATGTAATGTTTCCAAATTTTATTTAAATGTAGCATGAAAAATGTATTATCCCAGTCAAATAGAGAAAAGTATATACATTTTAAACTGTTATTTCCCAACAAACTTTTATTATATATGGTACCACTGTTTTTTAGTAAGTGTCAAACATATGTTTTTCAGTGTTGTAAAATAAAAAATTAAAAAATGTAGCAGCGATGGAAAGTTTTATACATTGTCATTTACGTTACTTAAAATAGCAAGTTTCACTAGTTTATATTAACAAATAATTTAAAAAACTAAATAAATTCAATTAGAAAAATATTTTAATTTATATTTGATTTTTTTGGAAAGAGCTAATTATAAAAATCTGATAAAAATTAGTAGTATTACATAGTATATTTAATTATCCATCCCTGATTATCAGATAAACAAAAAGAAGGAAACTAATTGAACAAATAATAAATGTAAAATCATATTTGTTTATATTTTTATAACAATTGATACTATAAAAAATGTCTCGTTCCTTTAATAACCAAGAACAATTAGCTGCAAATACCCATGATGTTCTGCAACGTACTGGTGCCAGTCTGCAGCGTTCCAATCAAATAGCCTATGAATCCGAACAAATTGGAACTGAAGTAAGTCCTATTAATTTAATATTCAGTAATATTTATAAAGCCTCTATGATAAAAAAACAATATTACAATGTAAAAATATACTCCTAAAACTAGTATACAAAGTTGATGTGCATAATATACATACATTATTAATTTATTTAACAATTATTCCTAATTGTGCCTATAATATTTCTATTGTTTAAAGGTACTTTCCGAGTTGAGCGAACAGCGTGAATCACTTTTACGTTCTACACGTCGTCTGGAAAATGCCGACGATGATATCTCTCAGTCACGCAGTATTATACGTAAGCTTCAACGTGAAGTTTTATATAATAAACTTATCTTAATCTTAATAATAATATTTGAATTAGCTATACTCGTAGGCTTAATTATGATAAAGTTTATAAAATTGTAAATACATTCTATTAAATATGACTAAAACCAAAAATGGATGTGATGTATTCGCATTGTATACTTAGCTTTATACCCTACACCTCTATAGTGGGCACTTTTCACCTGTGATAATGTTTGTAACATACAAAAATATTAATATGTAAATCTATCGACTCATATTGAAGGTTTTTATAGACCGATAAATATCAGTTATACCTATTATAAGCAAGTTACAATAAAAACTTAATCATTCTTTGCAAGGAAATGTTCATTATAGTCTAACATTTCGAATCTATAATTTAAAAAATATATTCATATAGTAATATCTGTATTCTTATGTCTCTATTGCAAAAAAAATCATTTAAAGGTGATTAAAAGTCAGCTAAAAAATCATTTCTTTAAGAAAAATGTTTTATTGAATTTTTCTTCTTAAAAATAGAGCGCCAAAAGTGTAATGTATTGAAATTTGTTAATGTACATATATGGCAATTATATATTATCACAAGGTACAATCATAGTACCGGAACGTGGAGAATGGCGTGTTCCGAAAGAGTAGGTGGGGGCTCGTTTACCAGGTTTATATTCCATACGATTATAGTAATTCGAACCAGGTCCATATAATTTAAAAGTGTACTCGGTGCGAGGCGTTAATGTATATTTAGGGCTATCGGGACGTATTAAAGACATTGGCGCGCCCGGATATGTCGCAGGACCAGGTGAACGTATTAATTCCTTCAAATATTTTTTAACACCACTTAAAGAAAAAGCAAATTATAGACTTTTATTAAATAATTTATCAAAAACTTACATGCTATACTCAGGAGCCTTATGCTTGATGAAGGTATCATTAATGCCGTACTTGTTGGGACCAGGAGCACAATTTTTAAAGAAAAATGTATTAACTTTACCCATGGAAAATTCTGGTGATTTTGAACCCTTAAAAATGGGAGATTCTCTAAGCTGATAAGCCATAGGGCCTGGACTTTTACCCTTTTCTATTCATGGAGATAAATTCATAAACTTATACATATACACATATTTAAATTTAACGATTTACCTTCTAAATATGTTTTCGGTGCCATTGTAAATCTATTGGCTTTACTTACACCATATCGCACTAATTTCGATACATTGTATCTATTAGGACCAGGTCCGCAGCTATTGTCTTTTAATGTTGTTCGAATGCCAAACGAATAGTTTGGCAAACGATGTTTACGTAAATCATGATTTTCATAACCAACCGTTGGTGGCAGAGGATACAAATCAGCAGGACCTTTGTATAGAATTTACATAATTTTTTAAAAATCATTTATATTTTAATAATAGTACCTGGTAAAGTTTTTGCCATATTGTTATTTTATTGCAATTTTTGGAATTTTTTTAAATTTAGAATTTGGAACTAAAAATTTATTCTAAAAAAAGATGCCGAAAGGGGATTTAATGAAAAATTTTAAGTCAAAAAGAAATTTAAGGAAATGTTGAAATTTTTTTATATTTTTATTAATTCTTTAATTTTGTTAAGCAAAGTAGTTTGATTTGATCTATATATAATTTCTTTGGAAACGATTCGAATATAGAGTAATTTATGTACCCAATAATTTAATCATGATTTAAGTTGCGTATTTAGATTTATAATATATTTTTCTACAATTTATTATTTATCATTATTTAATTTGCGTTTATAGATTTATTAGATATTGTTATAGAGTTCGGAGAAAATTTATAGAGATATTTAAGTTTTATCAATTTCTATTTAATCTTTGCAGAATTTTGGATTTTTTGTTGAAACCAAGCTTTTTTATGTTTTCAATATTCTCATTATATTTTTTATATTAACACCAAATATTGTTTGAAGTACATATAGTAGGAATTATAGACATTGCTAAAGAATAGTTGTAGTTTTATTAGAGACACTCAATTTCATTCTGTGTCTACAGAATTATAGAGTTGTTTATATTTACTACCATGTCCAGCACCAGTAGAACTTAGTAACATTTCATTTTGTCTGTCGCGTAAAATCTATTAAAAATAAAAATCATAAAATAGTAAAGAGCTTGAAAACATATCTTAAATACTAAATATTATTATCAACACACCTTTGGATCATATTTATAATACAAGCACACCAATATTGGACCATATATTATATTAAAAAAACCAACAATACGCATAAGCCAAGCAAACCCAAAAGCCTGGGCCAATTCCCCACCAATTAGAGGTGCCAAACAATAGGCCAAACTAACCGATGTCTGTTGTATAGCATAAACGGTACCATAACTTGACATAGTATGTGAACTACTGGAAATTTTTGCATCCATATCAATTTGATCTTCCTGTGCCAAAGTGGCATCAACGAATGTGGCCAATAGAGGTACTAAAGCTGCATCAATAATGCCAATACCTAAGCCTAAACCAAAATGAGGCAGTAATAATTGTGCAACAGTGGTAGCACTAGGTATCTAATAAATATATGAATTAACAACTTATTTTTATAGGTATGTACAAAAATATTACTTACCAACACCGAAGATATTCCCACCAACAATAATGATATACAGGATATTTTAATTTGTCCGTATTTATAGGCTATGCTGCCAAAGAAATTTGTGCCAACAAAATAGCCTATAGAATCGGGTATAAATACTGTGCCTAATTGCCATTTGGTAGGTTTCAAATATTGCATTAACCATATGGGCAAACATGGTTCCAATATGGCCATTGTCGATGTTGAAAACCATATTGCTATTACAATGGCCAAAATCATTTTGCTTTGCAGTAATGGTTTCCATTTTGGTTGTTGCTGATCAACATTCACAATAATCTATGAATATATATAAAATTATATTACATACAATTAAATTTAAATTTTAAAATAACATTTATGTATGTATTGTATGCCTTTACATACATTTACCTCAGGTTGTACCGATAAGTCCATAGTGACTAATTGCATGCCTAGAAATTATTAAATTTATTCAAATTAATAGGTATTCAGATTCTGTTTCAATATAAAAAGATATAAATAATTTTATAAATAATTTTAAATATTTTTTATGATTATTTCAAGATGTTAGCTATACAGGAGCAATTTCATGTCAAGTGAACCAACTTAAAAAATCGATTTGGACAACATTTGCAAGGTAATTACTATTGTAGGCCAGACACAAATGTTTATCTCTATCGGTAAAGAACTGCTGAAGTTATAGAGTTGAAAAAAGTCTTTTGGACAATTTTTGCTAGGACCATTGGTGAAAAGTAACACTCATTTCAAAAAAACCCTTTATAACCTAAATGTCCAACTTTGCTCATAATGAATTTAAAAGTTCATATCGTCACTTGAAATGCAAAAGGGCGTAACAACACTATTAAAATTTTACAGGAAGGACAAAAAACTAAATTAGAAAAAATGTATTTTTTGTTATAAAACAAAATTTTCTTACAAGTATTGTATCCCAACATCGATAAACACGTTTGAGTATAACTGAATCACCAGATATTGTCCATTATAAAGCTTTTGTGGAAATAACTAATTTGTTGTTACGCCCTTTTGAATTTTATTTCAATAAAGTCGGTATTTTTGACAATTCGGTTCTAAAAACTTGTGACAACATGTATTTCGATCTAGTGAACCATTTTCGATCAAAAAGTCGATTTTCAAATTTTTGGTTGTTATGCCTTTTTGCATTACAGGTATTTTTAGTATTCTTACCTAAGTTAATAAAAATTATGGTAGAGAGTATAATAAAAGGTGCCGATTTTCCAAATAAATCATACAGTATGCCACCAAAAGGATAACCAAGTAGAACACCCAATGCAATACTACCCAAAATTATACCCATCACTTTTGAACGACGATCTTCTTCCGGATAATGCTGTTAATTTAATATTTATTTTAGAGTAATATTATAATGGAATTTTAACGCATTAGACTTACTTGTGCCACCAAACTCATGCCACAAACACCAATACATGCTGAACCTATGCCCTGGACGGAACGAGCAATTAATAATGTCGTATATGATTCACCAACAGCAAATACTGGAGAAGAAATAATAAGTTAATTAATTTTATGTGAAAAAAAATAGGTAAGAAAATATGAATTTTTAAAGGGCTGTCACAGATTCTTCAGATTTTGATTCAATTTTCTTACTACATTTAAAAAATGTAAAAATTATATTATTCAATGTATAGAACAGGAGGGGTGGGGTATTATTTAAGGCTTAAAGCTTTATATTATTAAAAGTTTTTTAATATTTACCTAAAGACGAAATTAGTAGACAAAATGTTCCCATAACAATGGGTAAACGATAGCCATACTTGGTAGACATATTGCCCACAATGGGATTAAATATTAATTGTACTAATGCCTTCATCGCCAATAAAATTCCAATAGAACCGTTTTCACTAGCCAGATTAGCATTCTCACTGTTATGATCCTTTTGGTTTGTGGCTGTCATTTTATTTCCCGTCTCTTTGCTATTATTACTTATTAACCCCAAAGAGTTTTTATCGATTTGACTCTCCTCAGTATGTTCGGTGGATATCCAATTCCGTTGGTTTTGTTGTTGTTGTTGTTCATTTATTGGCGTCACCATTAACACTTTATTATTGCTATTATTATCATCGTTTACCAAGTGAATCAATGAAAAATTAACCATCGATTTACCGGGTATTGGATGTTTTGTCATAATGTGTGGCTGTTGTTGGTACTGTTGTATTAGAGTCGACTGTTGTTGTTGTTGATTATGCTGCTGTGCCGCTGTACCGTCCAGATTGCGATAAGCTAAATGCTGTGCTGTCGCCGCAGCCCCAAGGATACCAAGGCCACCGCTGTCATTTATATTTTTAACGCCTGTTGCTGCTACGACTGCATCCAGTGAAGCGTAATGTAATGTTGTTGTTTTTGTTCTGTTATTTATGGTAGCAAGATAATCTGGCAAAATGGGCACTGCGTGTAGTCAAATTAATTTTGATTAAAAAATATATAGAAAATCACAGTAGAAGAATGAAATGGTAAAAAAAAAATACTTTTAAAAATCTATACTAATAAAAAAATATGAGAATTAAGAGTAATTTATAAATATGTACAGACATACATAGATACATATTTAAACAAAAATATACCCATTTACATATTTAGAATTATTGCTCCATTTTTGTTTTCCCAAACAATGAAAGCTTGGTTAATTCGAAAATTTTGTCCTGGGGTCAATATTTGTCCAGCTGGCTCAAGAGATAAAAAGGTCCTTATATAAGGTTTTTCAATTTTTTCATGTTTTACGCGAAATAATGATCTGATATTATGATATCATGTAAAAGGTAAAAAATATTGAAAATTTTCAAATTATCAAAATAAAAAATATTTAATTTTTTTTTTAATTTTAAATAGGTTTATTTAAAGTCATTAAATTTCACCGAAACGGTTTTTAGATTTTTGGAAAATTCTTAGTAAATAAATATTTATGTACTTTTAATGACTAATTTAGTGACTAATTTTAATATGAAAGTAATTTCTAATTTTGCAGTAAAATTTTTCAAATAAATTTCTATCTATTACCAATTTATGTGTCACAAAAAAATATACCTTACCAATAACAGTCAACAGTACATTATCCAACAATAAGGCCAAATAGACAATTACAGCAATCATGCTGCGGTTAGGTGAATTATAATTAGGATTAGAGGTTCGCCTTTCATTAAAAGTTTCATTTAGAACAGAAGCGCGGTTTTTATCACTTTCTAAATTTTGTTGTTTTTCTGACATGTTGTTGTATTAATTTCAATTTTTATTCAAAGCCACCAATTGCACTAATATTTTAACTAAAATACATTTTTAATATTAGTTTTAACTTAATTATTGCTGACATATGTTTTAAACGAAAAATTTTACAATATTCAATAAAAAAGCATCTCCTTAAAGTATGCTTTGATTTCTTTTTTTTTTTAACAGTACAATGCACTATTTTATTGTAGTAGTGGTGTGTGGTATATTTTGTTTCTATTGTATTCCAAATAATCCGTCCTAACTGTATTCAACAGGTGTTAGCGCCACGATGCCCAAAGCTGTAGTGAAGATTTACAGTATGTCGATGCCTGATTTTATATTGTATTATAAAAAAAAAACAAAAATAAGTTCATTGTTTGTTTCAGCACTATTGACAGAGAAGAACTTTATGCTCTAAATGGGCAACAGGCTGACATTAATAGTATATATGTTTGTATATATAATATTAAATAAAAATATATATGTTGGTACACAGAGACTAAATATTAGTACCAAGTCCAATATTTTGAATAGCTTCACACTTCCCCAGCTAACTACGAGAGTATAGTATAGGTGCTAGATCCTATAATAATCCGATCGTCTCTTTAAAAAAATTCATTTATTTAACATATCCTTAATAAAGGATATATTTTTCTTGAATTTTTTTTCTCAGTGTATTTTAATATATGTGTAAGTATGCTTGTACATGTCGTGTTAACAATTCGAACAATATAAAGTGATTTTATATACATACTATATACACACATGCATACAAAAATATACATATTTTGTGTATGTATGTATTTATATGGCAACATATTGAAAGGGTGGCAAATAAGTTGAAAGGATACATTTTTTAAGAACATTGTTTTATGAACTTAAAATTTTATGACTTGTTTGAAATGAAATCAAATTAGGGCATACTTTTAGTTATAAAATATTGTTCATAATATTGCATATTTTTAGGTAAACTTGAATTTTTTTCTCAATTAAAAATCTATAATTGGCCATTGTTTTCTAAATGAGTAAACTTAAAAAACATATATCTAATTTTTAAAATTATTCAATTTTTTTTTTTTGTTTTATTTGAGCAATTTCTTACGCGTATATGTTTTGTCAACTACATATACGTACATACATATATATTTCTGATCATTATATTAATGATAACGGAGTTTTTAACCATTTAAAAAATATTTCCATACAATCTTTAAACCTATAAGGTATACATGATTCGGTTTAGTCCAAAAATTAGTGTTTATAAGTCGTTTTATAGCCTTTTATTTACCCTATAAATTTTATGTATATTTTACTTCACTTCTATAGATAGTAGATTTCATACATGAGTAGTTATATGCGTGTTTGTCTGTGATAAGTTTCACGCATGTGTATCATTTCCTGCCCAATATCAAAATATTTATATATTAATAATATAATGATGCTGTCGTCAATATAGTCAGTCAGTCTGCCTATTATTTGTCCTCGTTAAATTGCAAAGACAACAACAATTTTAACCCTTTTGTAAAAGAGTAAAAATTGTACAATATAATATCACTAATTTATTAAATAAAGATCAATCAATAACATTTTAACGTTCGATTAACCATATATCAGACATTGTTGGACCGATCTGGTAGATTTTAAATTAATTTTTTTCCCACAAATGAAACAAGTTTAAGAAAAAACTCTTTTTTAGTTCTTTCAGTGGAAAATTTTTAGTTGAAAATTTTTTTAGTAAAATGACCGGGAATTCTTTGAAAAGCTTTTCATTTGATATTTACAATTTATGGTACATGCAAAAATAAGTATATAAAACAGTTAATTTCGATAACGAATGCAGCGATTCATCAAAAAGAGTAACGGACATCTCCTTATAAAATAAAACACTTAATTTATCTCTTGTTTTCTTGTTTTATTTTTTCAAACTAATTATATGTATATCTTTTTTAGTCTTGATTCTTAATTGTTATTAATATTATAAATTTATTCTGTTAATTTAAATTTTATCATCCTTTAAATAGTTTGTTTTTTTTAACATTTGGAATATGTATGCTTTTAAACTAAGGTTTATAGAAAATACAAATACAATAAGAATTCGTTAAACGCCAGCCTTAACTAATAATAGTATCATCATTAAAAAGAAAACACACAAACAAATACATTCATCTGTAGAATAGATTAGATGAGTAGAACTAAAAAATATGTTTTAAAAATAACTACCATTAGATGATGCAATGGAATAAATTTCGTTTTAATTTTATCCAAGTATTTTTTAAAATATTGCATAAACTTGATATTAAACGACAATACCATGTGTTCGTATGAATTCATGTTGTAGAAGAAACGGCCAGTTTCTTTAAATGTTCCATAAAAAGTTGCAGTGAAACATCATCGGTCAATACAGGAGCACCACCATCCTAGAGAAATTATAGTAATAAAAAAAATGGAATTATTATAAATGCAAATTATGTGTGTAAAAAAATAATTTTTTTGTTATTTGCGGGAGACAATCCTTTAAAATATATAAATAAAGAATAAGAATTTAATTAAATAAAAAAACCACCAACACCATTTTTTTCAAATAAAATGTTAAAAGGTTATTGAAAGCCTTCACCATTTAAAAGTAAAAAACCTTTAGGAAAAAGCCAACTATTATAGATTGTAAAGTATTTGAAGTATAAATACCGTAGCTGAACCAATTGGTGGCTGCATTTTATTGGTTTTTATTAGAAAACATAATATTTCGACCGAGTACAATTTGGTAAAAAAACAAACAGGGACAACAAATAAAGACGATTTTTTAACAAACAAAAAAATATAAATTAGTTAAAAACATAAAATGATTAATTCAACATATAAAGTTATATTGCAATCGAAACTTACCTGTCCGTAAGCATACATATTGTTGTGAGTTTGAGAAGGATTAACTTTAGACAGCAAGAAACGGGCCTGTGAACCACCATGCTCTGTGTCAATGTAACGCGGCATAGGGAAACGTGTCAACAAGATTTCTTGGGCATCATCAACGGGAGCCTGCAGCAATTGTTTGAAATTCTCATATTCTGGCATATCTTGATATTTAAGAGCTCGCCACTGAGCTATAGTTTCACCGTGATAAATAAGAATTTGGAAGAATGTATCCATCAATAAGATACGATCAGGTTGTATGGATGATGTATCGAGTAGAACTGGCTCGGGTGGACCATTAAAGGAATATGAATATAAAATTGGTTGAATCATTATCAATGATTGTGTTAGATCTTCACGCATTAGCATGTGTCGGTAGAATGTGGTCTCATCGGGTGAATTATTGAAAACTTGCAAGAATTGAGAACGACGTAAATGATACATGAACTGCGGGAATAGGGAGAAATTCTGAGCCAAACGGAAACTGTTGGGATCATCTTTACTATATTCGCCGAATTTCTGACACTAGATTAAAAATAGGGAGAATTTAAAAATAAAATTAGTATAATTTGTTTATAAAAGTATAAGTGAAAAAATTAAATCAAGATTAGCAATTAATTATTAAAATTTATATATTTTTTGTATTCTTTATACTTACCAAACGAATAAGTTGCCTATCTACCCATCTTAATATATCTGGCCCTTCATCGGTTTCAGCACGATAAACAACCATGCGTGCCATTATTACAGCAGCAGCTTCTTGGTCAAAGCCAGCACTAATGTGATGAATATTAGAAGTAGCATCTGCCCAACTGTAAAAAAATACAATGGAAAAATATAAATTAATGTTTAAGGAAAAAAAAGTCCCACTCACTTTCTTGCCAACGTTGTAACACGAATACGCCTCTGACCACTTGGATGTTGATATTGTGTTATGAACTGAATACAACCACGACCACCTTGAGGTATAGGAGCAGCATGTTGATTAACAACTTCAAAGAAGAATGCCATCGTTGAACTAGGATTGAGGGTACACAATTTCCATTGCACCGTTTGGCCCATGCCGATTTCAACATCCGACACCGATGGGCTCTTCACATTCAACGACACACACGACCCAATGCCTCCAGATATTTTCAATTCCCTTGAGCATTTAACCTCCAAAGTACCATTGAAGGCCATTTTCAAATCGCCGCGTGCATCCCGGGAGAATACCCGTTGGAAAGTTTGCTTGAATAAGGACGAATTGAAGGAATCACCCATTACCATATGACCGCCTGTAGAATTACAACACTGTTTCATTTCCATAAGACCAGTTTGATCGAGGGCACAAGAGTAGATGTCAATACAATGACCATTTGTGGCTGCGCGTAGAGCCAGAGTATCATAGTGCTTGATGGCTTTTTTCATGAATTTGACATTGTCCTTTTGGATGTCGTGATGGGAACGAATGGGATGTTTAAGCTCATCGTCAACGACTTGGCCGGGGCCCTGAGAGCAAGGTCCGCCAACAAAAGCCATAATGCGGGCTCCAGTATTAGGATAAGTGCATTCTAACAAACCCACGGCAATGGCTAAGGCAGCACCCGTTGAACGGAGATAACGCTTGCCCTGAGGCACTGGCCAAGGATCACGTTGCAACTCACTTAACAAATCTCCCAGGGCAATGTCACACTTGGAGATGGGCTGCAAGAAACGATTTGCCGGTGGTACAGCTGGATGTTGACCGGGTGCACCAGGCATACGTTGTTGTTGGCCGGGCATTGGCTGACCCCCAGGTCCAACTGGACCTCCCTGAGGTCCGCCCGCTTGGCGTCCAATACCTAACATTTCTTGAACTTGCTTGGCAGTTAAATCTTTAGTGCCACGGAATACATAACTCTTGGAACAACCTTCAGCACCCAATTCATGAACTTGTATCATTTTACCGAAAGTGATAAGACCCACCAAAGCATTAGGTGGCAACAAACTCAAAGACATTTGCAAAGAATCTTTAAGAGCATCTAATTCATCTTCGTCCATGCAAGTATCAACAAGGAAAATGAAAACAGGAGGCATGCAGGGGGCACGAGTTATAGTATATTCAATGGTACTAAAACCTGGAATTAATTCAGCAGGTTGATGTTGCTCCGAAATGGCTGCATATTGGGGAGGGAACTATAAAAATGTATAAATTAGCAAAACCTAGCTTTTAACAGCAATGAAAACAACTTACAGGATTTCTTTGGAAACAGAAATTGCAAACCCACAATTTAGCCCTATAGTCCACTTGGCACAAGGGATTTAAAATAGCACGGCAATTTCCCCTTGTACATAGCACTGGCTCATACTGAATGGGTGGCAAATCGGGGCGTTCTTTAAGTGGTTGGTACAAACAGGCCAAAGGTACAACCAAACGACTGGCATCAATGCGACTAGATGGCCAAACATTCCACGTCAATCTTACACCATCACGGTCCTCATTTTGTTGTATAAACTCTTCATAGGTCGTCATCTTTAGCACAAGATTTTTAAACCTTCACCAAAATATTTAGTTTTTCTTTTATTTAAATATACTATAATTATTTTTCACAAAAAATCAAGAAAAATTAAATTATGATCCAATTAGAAAGAAATAAAGATTTTTCAACTGCTGTGGCACGGGCCACGTCACTACGTTTGACAGTTGACAAGAAACCTGCGCTGATAAACATAAACAGTGGCCGCTGCTGACACTAAATATTGCGACGACGGATTAAAATCTTATGTAAGCCGGCTAAGTTATTACATTTATTTTTTAAATTTTCAACGATATTGAAAAAGTGGGATTTTGAGAGAAAATATTTTGAAATATAAAATTGTGATGGGTAATATAGTTAATTCTTAGAATATAGGAATATCTAACGAATGTTCTTCGAAATATTTCTTTTGTAGACATTTGATATAAAGATAGTTCTGATAAGTTTTATTTTGAAAAAAAAGTAAGTAGCTTTTAAGTTTTTTTATTGATCATATCCTTCACATACATATAAGCTTGTAATTTCCAAAATATAATTTGCTTTAACCAGGGCGTTTTTATCAAGTTTATTTAATTTCTTTTTTTCCAATAACCTAGACAAATTCGGATATAAATTTATACTTAGTTTACATACAAAATTAATGAATTTTTAATATTAAAAATTATGATTTAAATAATAATAACAAATTAAAGAAATAAAAAAATATTCTTATATGTATTACAATATAAAAATTCTCCCAAAATAACCTTGGTATTTCCATATAATGTTTCAAATTTAAAAACAGGCAATAAGCTAATTATAATCTTTTTAATAATTTTAAGATGTGTTTTCAAAATCGGTTCAATATGTGAAAGAAACTTTATTAGTGAACATATTTACTTTTAATATGTTTGTTAATTATATTGTAGTCCGGGTTAATCATATTGAAACATTAATTAATTTGGAATCAATTCGCTTATAGTTTTAATTTGGTTTTAAATTTTTTAATGTACCATTCTTTGAATCTGAATTCTTTGGCTTAACATTATTATAGGAATGAATTCAATTGAATGCTCATTATTATTTGTTTAATTAATTTTATTACATAATGTTTTTAAATTATAAAGCATTTAATCTATTACAAAATGAATTTAAAAATCAAAAGGAATTATTGAAATTTATTTTAATTCAATTTGTAACAGATTGAATGAAAACAAAATTAATTCAGCTAATTATGCTAAAAATGTTAAATACTTTATTTTATTTCAATTTAATTGTTGGATTTACATAATTTCTATTATGAAAAACTGAAATGAGTATAAATTAAATTTCTGAAAAAATCTTTTAAAATAAATCGCTTTTCTACAATTAAAAGTTTATAAAAACTGAAGGTACAATTTTTCGATAATGTAGTGCTAAAAATAACAATAATTGTCGATAATACAGTACATGTAAAATTTTTCATTCTCTTTTTATATATATTCGTAAACAAATACAGTGATGCAATCGATAGTACTTATAATACTATATATCTACTACAGTTTTTTAACTTTTCCCTTAAGAACGAAAAGTTTATTTCGCTGCTTTTTTCTTCAAACACAAAGTGTTTGTAGCAAACACGAGATACGAAAAATACATTGCTGTTTGACAAACCAAAGTTTCCTAAGTCGTCAAACCAATGTATTTAAATGGGACATCAAACAAAATCTGTTTGAAGGAAAAATTCTGCAATTTTTTGCGCGCTGCGCGCATGTTTTCGCGCCAATTTTTAGCAAATTCTTCTTTTATCATCTTGTTCATTTTACATACATTTTGAGTTTGTAACAAACACAGAACGTGTTAAATTTGGAATTTTTTTGGAATTCTTTTAAAAAAAATATAAAATATATATAATTTGGAAATAACATTAATTGTTTATTGAAGAGTATAAAAGTATTTTTAGTATTTTACTAAAAATATTGATAGATTTGGCCTGTTGTTTGTGAGATCTAGAAGAATATTAAAAAATGTAAGTACATTACATGTTAAATAATTAATTATTTGTCTAAAATTTAACCTAGAAACATGAAATTAAACAAGTAGAGTCCGGAGTAAATGAGAATATATAAAATGGGACTTATTGGTACTTTATCGTACATCGACTGGTAATTTTTTGACTTAGAACTTAGAAACATGTAATTAAGCACTTGAGAATCTATAAATATGGACTTTTTGGTACTTTTTCGTTCTTCAAAAGGAACTTTTTGAATTTTCTATAATAAGAAACATGAAAGCGTGTAGAGCCCCGATTAAGTGAGAGCCTGGTTCTTCAAAAGGTACATTTTAAGTTTTTGTGTAATAATGAACCTAGAAACGTGAAATTAAGCATGTAGAGCCCGGATTAAGTGAGGTTCTATAAAAGGGGACTTTTTGGTACTTTTTCGTTCTTCAAAAGGTACTTTTTGAGTTTTCTATTAAATTGAACATAGAAACATGAAATTATGCACGTAGAGCCCGGAGTAAATGAGAATCTATAAAATGGCACTTTTTGCTACTTTTTCGTTCTTTGACTGGTACTTCTTGAGCTTGCTACAAAATTTGAACCTCGAAACATGAAATTAAGCACTTAGAGCCTGGAGTAAATGAGAATCTATAAGGGGAACTTTATCGTACTTCGACTGGTATTTTTTGAGTTTTACATAAAATTAAACATAGAAACATAAAAATAAATGTGTAGAGCCCGGAGTAATCTATAAAAAGGGACTTTTTAGTACTTTTTCGTTCTTCGACTGGTACTTTTTGAATTTTTTATAATATTGAACCTAGTAATATGAAATTAAGAATGTACAGCCCGGATTAAGTGATAAAATATAAAAGGGGACTTTTTGGTACTTTTTCGTTCTTCGACTGGTACTTTTTGAATTTTTTATAATATTGAGCCTATAGACATGAAATTAAACCTGTAGGGCATGGAGTAAGTTAGAACATATAAAACGGGACTTTTTGGTACTTTTTCGTTCTTCAAAAGGTACTTTTTGAGTTTTCTATTAAATTGAACATAGAAACATGAAATTATGCACGTAGAGCCCGGAGTAAATGAGAATCTATAAAATGGCACTTTTTGCTACTTTTTCGTTCTTTGACTGGTACTTCTTGAGCTTGCTACAAAATTTGAACCTCGAAACATGAAATTAAGCACTTAGAGCCTGGAGTAAATGAGAATCTATAAAAGGGGAACTTTATCGTACTTCGACTGGTACTTTTTGAGTTTTACATAAAATTAAACATCGAAACATAAAAATAAATATGTAGAGCCCGGAGTAATCTATAAAAAGGGACTTTTAAGTACTTTTTCGTTCTTCGACTGGTACTTTTTGAATTTTTTATAATATTGAACCTAGAAATATGAAATTAAGAATGTACAGCCCGGATTAAGTGATAAAATATAAAAGGGGACTTTTTGGTACTTTTTCGTTCTTCGACTGGTACTTTTTGAATTTTTTATAATATTGAACCTATAGACATGAAATTAAACCTGTAGGGCTGGAGTAAGTTAGAACATATAAAACGGGACTTTTTGGTACTTTTTCGTTCTTCAACTGGTACTATTTGAATTTTCTATTATAATGAGCCTAAAAACATAAAACTAAGCAATCAGCGACTTGAGTGAATAAAAATTTAAACTGGAGTATTTCTGGTAATTTTTCGTTCTTTAACTGGTACTTTTTGAATTTTCTAAAATATTGAATATATAAACATAAAATTAAACACGCAGTATCCTAATTGAACGAAAATTTATCTCGATCAAATGTCGATGTCGAAGAAAAAAACATTTTTAGGAACCGAAACCTACATTTATGAAAAATAAAATTTTGAGGATCGGACCCTCTCGGATTCCGTTTTTATTTAAAATCGTTGAAAATTTAAAAACTAAACGTAGTTGAAAACTTAGCCGGCTTACAGTCGATTTTAAGCCGCCGCCGACATATTTAGTGTCAGTCGCCGCCGCCGTTGATATTTGTCGGCGCAGGGCTCTGATGGCGACTGTAATTCACAGTAATTTTCTAAGATGGCGACGAAAAAAACGCGTCTTGTGTGAATGTAATCATAACAAATTGTGATTTTTATTAATAAATGTGTTTAAAATTGCAAAAAAACTGTGTAATAATATTATTAACATTGAAGTGTATAAAATACATATAAAATTGTGTATGAAAATAAAGTGAAAATGGCTACAAATATGTATCGTGTCGGAGGTGAGATGAAGAAAAAAAATTTTCCATTTTTTCGCTTATATCTTTTGCACTGTGTTTCGTCTTCGTTTGTCGGTTTGCTTGCTGCTTTTATTTTTTTTTCATATTAATGATTTCTCTTCATGCCTCGTACACCTCTCCTACATTTATACACTTTTATGTGCTACTCTTTTCCGATAACGTCGCTGTTTTACGCTATAGTTAATGACGTTGAACTGAACTTAAAAAAATTGTTGGGTAGCCACTGCAGAAGTAGCGGCGGCACCAGCAGCATTGGGGGCCTATATTCTGATGTAGTTCAGCTTTTTTCTTATAATGGCTGCTGCTGGCTGCATTGTGTTAAAATTCCGTGTTGGCGAGTGGGTCTGTTTGTGCCTGTTTTTCTTGTATGCAAAAATATGGAAAATAAAAAGACGGAAGAATGTAAATCAGACAAAAAGAAAGACCCAGACAAAACACCAATATTGTTGGTTTCATTGTGCAAATGTGTCTGAATACAGTACAATTACATTTTAGTATGTGTACGTCCATGGTATAAAATGTGATGTGTTGATGATGACAATGATATTGATGGTGGTGTTGTTATATGCAGTATATAGTGCATTTATTTGATTTTATCATTTCATTGCTTTGTTTTCCAATTTTGTTTATTAATTATTATAATATTACTTTTTATAAAAAGTATCTTATAAAATTTACTAACTGCAACTAAAACTAAAAAAAAACAAATAAACTATAGTACCTATTGATTATATATTTCATTCCACCTCGATCATGTAAATACAATTACCAACCATCTTCATACATACTTAATACTCCTTTTCTCTGTTGATGCCAAAAATCAGATTCAGTATGAGTTTGCAATTTGTATTTAATGTTTTTTTTTTTCAAGTGAGCAGTGTATTTGTGTACACGAGTATTTCCATCGCCACACACCGCCGTTTAAACTCTTACGATTTTAATTTATCTAATTGGAATTTGTTGAATGTACTATTATATTACATGTATGTATGGTTTATACTTGTAATCTGGTTAAAAAAACTAGTGCAACTAGTTGAGAGTTGGAAAGATGGTGACGGTGTGTGAAAGTTGTTACAGATGATAAATTTCATTTATATTTATTATACCTACATATGTACATATTTATATGTACATATGTACGTCATTTACATGCACTTTTAATATGTTATGTTTAAAACAAATTAAGTTATATAGTATAATAGTCAATACATATTTGTATTATCTCTCCCTCTACTTCCATCAGAGTCAATAAAGCGTATATAGAAGTTTGTCAATGCGTGTGTAACATTGAGAATTTTTCTTCCAAGTCCTTATGAAATTCTAAAACGTTCACACCTATCAAATATTTAAAAAAAAGACGTGAACTAAAATTATAAAATAATTCACAAAAAATATATTTTTTAAATTATTACCCCCTTATTCACAAACAAAATTTTTATTTTATAAACAGTTTATAAATTAGATTTTGTATGGAAATTTTGTTTTATAAACCTTTTATAAAATAAAAATGTTGTTTGTGAATAAGGGGGTTATTATATAGTCAGAAAAACTAGAAGATGAAAATGTGGAAAATTGGGTTGATACGACTTTTTTATTTCCATATTCCTGTGTTTTGAATAAATTATATAATTTTCGCTTTGTTAATTTTTCAACCAGCGTAAAAAAGGGCATTTAACATTTGACAGAGTCAAATATATACTATATTTTCGGCTCAGTACGGAATTTGAGTACTCTATTATATAGTATTCAAACTCCTTGGGAGCTGTAACACCATTTAAATAACAAAATCTATATCTATTAATTAGTATTATTTCATTTAATGAAGTTCTTCGACTGGTTCTTGAAGAACCGGCCAGATTTCTAAAACATAAACAAAACAGGTGTATTTCCTTTCGAACTAACTATCTGTATAAATATGGAATATAAACGAAATGTAGTAATTTACCTATATTAATCGCAATGTTAAATCGAACATGTTTGTTTGGTATATTTTGTTTAGTTTGTGACTAGTTCTTTTGGGAGTACCCTTGTGTGGAGTTGCCTCAATTTTTGCAATAATAAATGTATACGATATTTTGAGTGTTGATTTCAAAATTAACATCACTGTTGAATGTTTTATTTAATTTATTTTTTAAACATTTTTTAAAAAAATATTACTGAATTTTGGATTTAAAACACTAAATTTTAATGCCTGAGAAAAAACATTGCATTGATAGGACTTTAATCCATATAGTGAACTCATGTGATTTTTGCCTATACATATTCATTGAACCTATAATAAATTTAAGTGCATGTTTATGTTATATGTACCTACATACATTTGTATGTAAACCTAATGGAATAGTTAGTGGAAACTTTAGATTATGAGAAATGTCTTTACCTATCGAACAATCATATATTTAATTATTTAAAATTTTGTACGAATTAAAAATAATATTGTTATTGTTTGATAACAGCTTTAATTAAACATTCGTCGCACATGTAAACACACAGATTCACTGTAGTGTATTTATATGTATGATTTGTTCAAAGTCCAAATTTTAAATAAAAAATCAAAATTAGAAATCATAAAAGCTGTTTAATAAAATAAAAGAAAAGTAAATAATATATAGATGTAAAAGTTCTTTTACTAAATATGAACAGAACTACATTATTTAATGATTTATTTCTATTTTCCGCCATATAATATACCTCCAAGAAAACAATTGAAAGCATTTATAATATCAACAATATGGAGTAGCCCTTTTTACTTTATAACAAGTTCTTACTTGACCAATTGTTTGACTTTAATATATTTTTATGATTCGCTTTTAGTTAATTATACTAAACACTTCATAGGTATTGGGGTACGTATGTATGACTGAAAATAAAAACGTATACTTTTTGTTTTGTCTGTACTTATGTACATTTTGCATGTGTGTATGATTGTTTAAAACTCTGTTGGTATTTGTGTATCTATTTAGGTAGTTAGATAGATATATTGGTTGGTATCTCTAATAATACCGGTGAATCTGCTAATGACACAAACAACATATATTCATGCTACATATAAAATACTGTAATAAAAAGTGTGTATATTAATATAGAAAAGGTTGATGCAACAATTTGAATTAAAAAATAAAATATATCATATTATGATTTAATATATATGTACATATGTATATAGTGCATCCTGTACAATACATTTCAACATTTGAAACGAAGTAAATATTAATTTGAAAACATATTTAATTTTAATACATTGAGGATCATCTTTAGGTGAACGATTAGCGATTAAATTAAAAATAATAATCAAAAACTGTTTTTGAGTACTCAGTTAATTTTGTTTGCTAGTTTAAGCGCCCAATGGAGGCTGTTTAAACTTGAACAAGAAATGCAAAAGTGTAAACAACTGACGCAAAATAATTAATAACATTTTTTATAAATACATATTAACATTAAAATGTTTCAGGCTGAGTTTTACAGTCTTACTAACCCCGGTTAACACCAACTCCGGTTATCGTTTAACCGGTAGATATTCTGCCGGTTAAAATGTTTTTTTTTTTTATGAAAACTGTCAATTTAACCTTACGATAAAATATAACCAGACATTGAGATAATAGGGGTAAGGAAAAAAAATGTTACTTAAGTTTGGAAATTTCATACTAATTTGAAAACTTAAGTGTAATTTCTTTTCTGAATGGGAACTGTATTATTTATTGATTAGAACAAATAATATGTCGGCCCTGTCGACCGACTGCACTTTCATACACCTCTTCTTTATATAATATGTATATGTTTTATAACCTCAAAAATAAAAGTGTATAATTTTAATAGTAGTGTAAGAAATTAAAACAAAAAAGATACAAGACGTGCCAAAATACACATATTTTAATTCATATTTTGGAAAACAAGGTTTCTAATGGGATAGAATGACAAATTTTTCAAATACTCCTACTTTTATAAAATCTATAACATTCAGAAAGCGTACAAACGTCACATACAATCGCATTCATAGTATATTGTATATTAAAAATATAATTGTTTATCTTCTTTATAATTTGTAAATAATGTTTTCCTTTTTTTTTTTAATTTCAGACTATGTCTATGTAGAGACATCTCCGAATAGTCCATATCTAATACGTCGCATTGAAGAATTGAATAAAAGTCAAAGTGGTAGTGTTGAAGCCAAAGTAATGTGCTTCTATAGAAGAAGAGATCTTCCAAATACCTTGGTTCAATTAGCTGATAAACATCAACGTAAGTATTTGTTTTCAAATATTAATTTTAATTTCAAAATATCCTCGTTGAGTCGAACATTTTGTAATTAGATTTGATCATTATATTTAATTTTCAATCTATTTAATTTATGTGAGATAAATTAGTATAATACAAAATATACTACAATTAAACTGTTACTTAAAACAACACATTCTAAGCATATGAATTTATCAAAAAAAAAAAATCTCATCTGCTTACTGGAAATAAAAAATTATTTTTAATTTCTAATTTTCATTTAAATATTGTTTGTCCTTAATAAATATTCAATTTTGTATTTGAAAATTAGATCAAGTTTAGTGTGTTGGAATTAGTTGAACCAATTTTATTAAGTGACATAAAATATATACAAACATATCGAAAAGAAAACACTACACAATAACATGAACAATGTACACGTAAATATATATTGTATAAAACAAAAGATGTACGTACGTATAATGTAAAGAAAAATCATAAATATCGATTTGCACTATGCTAAAGCAAAATAATGTTGAAAAATTCGAAAAAAATGCATAGATGTAAAAACCGTATCAAACAGAAAACGAATTCTGTCATATACATCTGTATGTGTGTATGTATGTACATATATATGTATGTACATTAGGGTCATAACCACAAATGACAATGTAATATCCAGTAATGCTCTGATTTTATTTAAAACTAAAGGATGTTCTATACAACTGTATTTTATATATTTTTTAAATTTCATATACATGTATGTACTTTCAAAATATAAAAGTAATGCCCTAATATGATGTACAAAACTCTCTTGCTATCATATTTTTTAATTCAACAAATATGGGAAGTAACAGCGACAAATACAACAAACATTTTAATGGTTTTCAGTGGTTGTACAGATCTGGGAAATTATTATTACAAATAGTTTTAAACTGAAGTCTTAACGATATGTATATGATGATAGGTATTTTCTAAGACACAACCAAAATTACATATGTATGTATTTCGATGGAACTTATTCGACGACTAGATCACAAGTACATACATACATATATTCCAAAATATATTTAAATCTAATATCAATAAAAATCGTATTACCAACTGAAACGATCCATAAATGAATAGCTTCCATACAACGGCCACTTCCGAAAATCACTTTAACGCACAGAATTCAGTCCTGTGTAATTGTTGTTACGAAAACGAAATTTTAGCTTTCTTTATAAAATACTATTATACGTGTAGGGTATTTAATATTCTGCATAGCCGAATATAGCACTGTTATTTGTTAATAAATAAAATACATATATTTCTATAGAGTTTAAAAATAAGAAAATTATCTAAAAAGTATTGGAAAAAAATACAATAGTACTCAAACCTCCATCCCTGAGTATGTAGTAGAGTGATATGCATAGGTATTTTTTGGAGAAAATATTTAAACATATTTTAACTTTTTTCTCTAAGAGACAAATTTGAAAATGAAATTTATATTAGAACATGCTTTTCAGATTGTAATAATCAAATCTAATATTTTTCCGGATTTTATATTTCTAAGATAGCCGCTTTTTAGTAAAGTAAAGAAGTAGTAAAAGTAAGACGGTGATGTCATTGGAGGCAATTACTTACCACCATTATACGAGTACTTAAAAGTAATGCAGACGGTATGTAGTAGTCATTGAAATGTAGTTAGTAGTTGTGTAAGTACAAGTCATTACCGAGTTTTTGCTGGATATATTCACATTTATCAAACATTTATGAAAAAATAAAAACGTAACGACTTTTTTGAAGTAATGCGAATATCGTGACATTGTAAGTTCGTCAATTTATTTTTCCAAATTCCTGTGATTTACAACAGTTTCCAAAAACCCTCTAATTTGATAATTTTCTACCGCGAAAGTTTTTTTTTTTTTTCAAAATATATTCTTTATAGTCATAGACACTAGAATATGAATGGATTTTACTCACGTCCAGTATTAAACTAATTTTATTCTGGATGAACCTTATGAAATGTGACAAAATGTACAAGTGTATTTTTTGCTCACCACGAAATTGTATCGTAATATCTACGAAATTTTTTAGTATAATGCAAAATAATTTTATATAATAAATGTTTGTTCATTTAAAAAATATTTTTGTAATTTTAGAAAAAAAAATTATGAAATTTAGAAAATATTTTTTTTTAATTACAAACAATTTTTGTTAATTAAAAAAAAATAATTTTATTTAACAAATTATTATCCGGTCGAATTTTTTCATTTATTTACTTTGTGAATTACATTATAATCAAAGTATAATAAGTAGTCCGATTCTTTGACTGCAGCACCTAACTCTAAGCATGTGGTAGTGAGCAAGTACCTAACTCTAAATACATATGTGCTACACTGAAAGAATTCATGCTTAACTTTACGAAATATAAATTCGTAATTTTTTTTTTCGTAATATTTACAAAAATTTCGTGTGTATTACGAAATATTATTTAATAAAAAGTTTTCTAATTTTACGAAAACCCCAGCAGTTCGACAAAGAGTCAATGCATACGAAAAAGACAGTAATTTCCACTAATAGTTAACCACCTGGATGATCGTAATTCGTATGTTTTGGGTCATTCGTCACGAATGTACCCTTTGTAATCGAGAATGAAGACAGTCGTCACTTTAGTGTCCTCTTTGTAAGCGGGAGCGGAGACAGTCGTCTTTTTACTGTCCTCAAGTAACCTAGAGATTATACTCTTAAAAGTTGTTTTTTTTTGTACTTCCGAAAGACAATCGTCACTTTAGTGTCCCCTTTGTAAGCGAGAGCGGAGGCAATCGTCTCTTTACTGTCTCTTTGTAGGGTGTAGAGTGACGATTCCTCGTAAGACAAGCCCATGTTAAAATGGTCGGTCACCTGGGTAGTCAGGTGGCTAGGGGCCACCACAAGTGGTAGGTTAAGTGGTCAATTCGGGACTGTCCTGTCGAACTGCTGGGACCTTTTGCAATATCTTTTTTGTAAATTTAAGCGAAATTAAATATAATAATATTGATTAGATTATAAATAAATAAAACTACAACATTTTTAATAAAAATTAAAAAAAGTTTTATATAATTCACGAAATATTTTAATAACATAAAAGAAAATTTCGTATGGATGATAATTTGTTAGCTAAATCTACAAAAATTACTTTAAAATTAACAAAAATGTTTTTATGAAATTTAATTTTTTAAAATTATTTTGCATTATACTAAAATATTTCGTAAAATTTCGTATATATTACGAAACAATTTCGTGGTGAAAAGACATATTACGAAAGGTTTTCGTACTTTCATAAAATTAGAAAATAGTTTGATTAAATGATATTTCGTATTATAGTCGAAATTTTCGTCAATATTACGAAAAATGATAATTGGTCTAATGAGGCTTTTATTTTACAGTAATGAATAAAGAAATAAATAAAGTTACACAATTTTTTTCGTAAAGTTAAGCATGGATTATTTTCAGTGTGTGTTTGTTGTTAAAAGAGTGAAACTCAAAGCACATTGGAAAATATACAACCATATGTATGTGTGCATATAAATATATAGTTTAAAATACAGATTCTCAATAAACTCTGTAGACAATAAGAAGAGTACGTATATTTTTAAAGTTGGGTAAAAATTAAAAAAAGCTTACAGAATGTTTCGATTTTTACTATAAATTTAATCGAGCGTTATATTTGTATTTATAATCTTGCTTATCGAGAAATTTAAAAAAAAATCCATTACTACAATAAATTAGAAAAAAAAAACTATTTGTTATTGTTGTCAAAAGAGTTTCTTGAACAACTGTTAGAAATGAATAAATGTTTCTGAACCTCTATAGGGAATGAATGTTTATGTGTCTGTGTATGAATGGAATCATATAGTATATCCTGTTTGGGTACACGTTTATATTAATGTTAACGAACATCTAAAATAGGTTTACTCTTTGTATACAACAAAATACATACATACAAATAAACATATATTCATACTTCTTATACATTTATCAGCTTGAAAGTACATATTACGTATCTAAAGAACATGTATGCATATAAAAATTACATTTCGTAAAGGAACTTGAAATATAAAAGAAATAGGAGTTTAAAAACAAGCAAATGTTATTTCAATAAATTGCAGTTTTTGGCTAAATTAATAGGTTTTTTATATATTATTTGGATTGACCTATTTAGAAGAGCAATTGCAGTATTTATGGTATCAGAAAGGGATTTCTAAAATCAGCTATGTGTCCTTACTAGTATGGCCTAATATACATATGTACATGGTTTAATTCTGTATTTATCAGCAGATTAGACTCGAGAGTATGGTAGTCAGTATGTTTTTTTTTTTTTTTTTTTGGATTATTGTTTTTCCAGTATATTTTCAGAATTTTTGTACGTTTATTATGTAATTGTATTTCTGTATTTGCAATATACATATCTTTTAAACACTTTAAAGATGTTTAACTGTATGCATAATTGCAATTCGATTTGATGGCTAAGTTTTTTTGGAAAAATATCAGTCAAAAATTTAAATGCAATTAATAAAGCCAATTATTTTATTGTACAACAAATATACATATGTCCATAATTAGCTTAATATTTATTCATATTATTAATATTAAAATATACAAATAAGTTTGCCTTTTAATATTATCCCTAAATATATGTTTATTAAATAAATTACATGCCACATATATTTAAGTATATTTTTTGCAATTTTTTTTAATTTATGTACAGTTTCTTTTATGTTCTATTTTTTCGTTTTTTTTTACATTTGTCAAAAACGAGAAAAATGGAGAAGTACACATAAGCATCCTTGAAAGCCATTTTTCGCCACCCCTTTTTAAAACAAACACCCCCATCTCTTCAAATTTTCAACACAATACAATCATCAAGCAACATCCAATGTTTTTATGTAACCTACTCACATGGCTCCATTTTATACCACCCAAAACACCTCCATTCACTCGGTCTCTATCTATACCCAGTAGCCATCCGCCACATAGCATCGTTGGTTGTTTGTTTGGCATTAATTTTTATATGTATTCTCCAAAATGCTAAATGAAAATAAATATAGATTGATCATACTACTGTTACAAATTTCAGATTTCAAACAATGCATAATAACTTTTTGTTGAATTTAGACTAGACAAATGTTTAATACAAAAATGCAACATTTTTTCTTAAAATTTACTTCAATGTTAATTTCAGAAGGGAATAATGTAATAGATCTAACCGATTGTAACTTGAATATTTTATTTTGTTGCTTTGGTCGTACTCTTTTTTTTAGCCTTTCATATAACTATCCAGTCACAACTACTACACTCAGACATAAATTTAACTTAAACTTTGTTTTGTGTAATGTTAACATTCAGGAAGCGCGTTCTTATCATCATTACAATATACAGTTTTTTATGGTAAATCCACACAAATATCCCCCACCCAATATGCATACTCCTTTGCACATTTCGTCATGTATTTTTGATTAAAATATGCACAAGTTTTTCAGTTATTTTTTTTATAATCTTATTTTTGTTTTTACTCTTAAGGGATTTTTATATACTTTTTTTTATAATTTTAGAATTTAATCATAATATCATGGATTTTAATTATAAAAAACAAATTATTGTTTATACATTTGTAAACTATAGACGGCTGGACCGATTTTCATGAAGATTTCACAATTTAATCCTGTATGTTTGGACGTATGTTTAGATTTAGAAGGGTTATGCACCATTAAAAGTTGAATATCAACTCGGAGACCATAAGGTCCATTGTGATTCCCTTCAAAGAGTGAAGATTACCTGCAATAGTGCGGTATGTTATTGTCCCACTTACTGACAAAGGCCCTAACTGAGCAATGCCCCGTTAGTATCCCTATCGGAACCCTTAGACTGCGTTTACCCAGTACTATAAGTATTTTGGTAGCCCCCATATCAAGTGTTATAAATATTGATACTTTCAACATCATTACCATGTCTGGAAGCAACAATAGGCCACGTTTAATTTCAAAATTTCAAGTAGGAAATGGAACATACAAAATAAGTAATTACACAGAAACTTCTACCGAATTGATTATTTTATGTTGTTTTTACTGATTGTGTTTTCTCACTTAATGTTAAAAACAAAAATGAGCGGACTAGAAATAGGGCAGTGGAAACTGTTAGCGTCAGAATCCTGAAATTTTGCACGGTCAATATTGAAATTCACATAAACAATTTGGGGATAAAATGGCCGGACAAGCAATAACAGGCGTGGCACCTCCCATATGAATTAAAAACAAAAAAGTCGTATATCTGGGAAATTATTGTATTTTTAATACTCAAATTTTGCACGAACATCTTTTACATTCATGTAAACATTTTTGCGTAATAAATCTGGGGATTAGCTTTAGGAGCGAGGCATCTCCCACATGATTTAAATACAGTACTGGGAAATCCATATGAACATTTAGAAAATGGCAAACTTGAAATATTAGGGAAACTATTCAGGTAAGAGTCCTCAAATTTTGTAAAAGTGTCTTTAGTATCAATATGAATATTTGGTTGAAGAATAAAAGCAATATTGGTCGTAGTATTTCCCTTATAAATTCAATATTAAAATTAGTAAATCTGGGAATCTATAACTAACTAGAACCCTGGGAAACGTTTACATAAATATGAATATTTGGAGTAATTAATGGGCAAACTATCAATAGTGAACGTGGCTATCTAAAATAGTGAGAGTTTTAAAATTTGGCATTATATGAAAAATCTTAAAAGGTTTCTTATTTGTACTGTTTTTAGGATAGCAAAGCACATTGGGTATAGCAATACTAAAAACTTGTTGGAATCTTTATTTTCAATTCAATATTGCGTCAATTGTTTTAATCTTTTTCTTATTTTTATTCGAAATACTAGAAGTTTGCCAATTAAAAAATGCAAACAAACATTTAATAGTTGGATTAAATATAATATTGTTTTAATGTTAGTATATTTATAAACATATTTTTATAATTTTTTTTACAATAAACACTGTTGATTATATATGTTTGTTAAAATTAAAACATAATTCCGAAATTTATTTTTCTAAATTATGTAGTGGCCACAGCTGAAGACTCACCACTGGCAATGAAGCTGAAGAAAACATGGCTTAGAACACCAGTAGGAGAAGAACAAGCGGCACAAGCTGTTCTTGATCCTTCGATAGGTATCAATTACAAACTCTTCTATTTACAATGCTTAGTTAAAAACCTCAATTGGATTTCTGTAGATTTTTTGTTTTAGTTGAAAAAAAAAAACGATTTATATGTTTTTTATTTCATTATTGGTATTTTGTATAAGAAAACGTAGTAAACTCAATAGTTTGAGTGTATATTGTAGAAAAAACTAGAGTTATTAAAAAATTACCGTAACTAATTATGTAGATATTTTTATTTCCTCTATATTATTATTTAAAAATAATATTTACTTTATAGCTGCCCTAGATGAAGAACGTACAAGTCCTGTTTCTGCTGCCGGTGATAAAGTAACAACGGGCCATAATGCTTCATCAGGAACATCGGAAAAAGGTGAACCCTTAACGGCTAAACAACGTTATCAAATCAAACATCGTGAACTGTTTTTGTCGCGACAAGTTGAATCATTACCCGCCACACAAATAAGAGGCAAATGTTCGGTGACACTGCTTAATGAAACGGAATCACTGCAAAGTTATTTAAATAAAGACGTGAGTCGTAAATTTCAGAAATTCTAATTTTTATAACTAGAAATTATTTTTCTACCAATATTTCTACATCATTTTATTTGATTGTTTATTTCATAAAAAAAAAACAAAAGTTCATAACTTAAATTAATTTCTTCTTCTGCAGGATACGTTTTTCTATTGTTTGGTCTTTGACCCCACTCAAAAAACTCTTTTGGCTGATAAAGGTGAAATTCGTGTTGGTAGTCGTTATCAAAGTGAAATTCCCGCTAAGCTTAAAGACATTACCACCGATGAACGCAAATTAGAAGAATTAGAAACTTTAGTATGGACTCCAAGTCATGTATTAACAGATCGAAAAATTGATCAGTTTTTGGTTGTATCGCGTTCCATTGGGACATTTGCACGAGCTTTGGATTGTAGTAGTTCGGTTAAACAGCCTTCATTACATATGTCTGCGGCAGCAGCAAGTCGCGATATTACTCTGGTACAAAACAATTGTTATCTTTATAATTATAAACAAATTAATTTAATTACATTTCCAGTTTCATGCCATGGACACTTTGCACAAACATAATTATTCCATTGAAGAGGCAATGTGTTCTTTAGTTCCTTCCACTGGTCCAGTTTTATGTCGTGATGAAATCGAAGATTGGAGTGCTTCTGAAGCAAATCTATTTGAAGAAGCCTTAGATAAATATGGAAAAGATTTCAATGATATACGACAAGATTTCGTAAGTATTTGCAATTTAATGAAATGTCGTATAAAGTTTTTTTTATTTTTCACCTACACTTGCAGCTGCCCTGGAAGACATTAAAACAAATTATTGAATATTACTACATGTGGAAAACGACAGATCGTTATGTCCAACAAAAACGCGTTAAGGCTGTGGAAGCGGAACTAAAGTTGAAACAAGTATATATTCCGCAGTATAATGCTACTACTACAACAAAGGGTAATAGTGGTGGTGTTGGAGCAACAACAGTTACAAAAGCTGGTGTTTTCAATGGCACAACAAATGGTGGTCCGGATGTCTCAAATATGGGCAAACCTTGTGAATCTTGCTCAAATATTAAATCATCACAAGTAAGGACGATATTAAAACTGTTTTACAAACATATCATGTAATTTATTATTGTGTAATAGTGGTATCCTTGGAATAGTGGCAATGTGCTCACGCGTCTGTGTCAAACGTGTTGGGATTATTGGAAAAAGTATGGTGGTCTTAAGAGTAAAAATGATGGCAGTATAGAAGATAGTAAGAAGAAAGTGATTGCCGACGAAGAGGAAAAAGTTAGTGATTTATCAAATCGTTCATTGCATAAGTGAGTATTGCATTTGGCTATTGTGAACGAATATTCAATTATTAATAAATTGGAGGCAATTTTATAGGTGTTCAATTGTTAATTGTGGCAAAGAATTTAAACTAAAAACGCATCTTGCTCGTCATTATGCCCAAGCTCATGGCATAGCAATTAGTTCCAGTTCGCCCAGACCGATAATGAAGACACGTACTGCATTCTATTTGCACACGAATCCAATGACCCGACTGGCGCGCATCATTTGCAGGAATATAATAAAACCTAAAAAAGCTGCCCGACAGAGTTCATATGCAATTAATACACAGCTAGTGAAGCAAGAATGTGAGTTTGCACAAAATACTACTTGACATGATAATATATTTATATTTATTTATTTTATCCTTTTACACCTTTTACGACAGTTACAACTCGCATGTCTGGAAAATCAGCTACAGATATAAAGAATATTTTGTTGCTGAAAAAGAAAGATCGTGGTAGTGTTACTAAGATAGCTAATCGTTTGGGATCACCAGGTATTGGACCACATGAGTGGTTAGTTTTGACTCCAAAAGATAAAATGCCAAAACCAGATGTGGTTTACTTCCCAAAACCACCGAAGGGCCCAGACGGCAGTCTACTCTACGATCGTATACCCAATAAGATTATTGATCTGGAAAAAGATATAACAATTATACCGACACCAGCTCCTTCTGTAATGCGTAAAAGACCTCACGAAGAAACACAACTAAATGGAACAGAAGGTATTTGTAATAATAAGAGTTACAACTATTTGTATGACATGTTTTGTATTATTTATTATTAATAGTGACTATCGTACCGGCTGGACCACCTACTAAGAGACCCAACAAAGATCCTATGCCCTCACATTGTCCGAGTCCTGAGCAATTTGCTGCTATGATGGCTGCCTCGGGTCAACCATTGTCAAGACATCATGTATGTACTATTCATTTGAACAATATTTTATAAATAAATTAATTGTGTAATTGTTTTTTCGTTATTTTAATTTATAGCTTAATGGAAAACCGAAAATTGCTCAAATGGCGCGTACAGGTAATGGTCGCAAACAGGTTATTAGTTGGATGGATGCGCCAGATGATGTTTACTTTAGAGCAACAAATGCCAGCAAGTAAGTGTAAAATGTTTCAAGTTTCCTCTAAATTGAATTGTCAACTACATAAAGTGGAATTTTGAAATCCATTTCACTTTTATCGCCTAAAAAAGTACTAAAACAAGACAAACCGTATCTTTGCTTAATTTTTTTGTGTTCCAGAAAAGCGCGTAAATTTTTATCACCAACAGATCTAAGAAGGGCAGCCCGTAAACCCTGGCGTAATATTCCTATAGCAGCAGCTGTAAAACCCCATATAGCCAGCAGAGCTATTAAGTCAGAGGTTGTTATATTAGACTGACCGTCATCAGCGGCATCTTTAACATCAACCACTTCATCGTCATCATCATTGATTGAACAACCACAAATTAATAAGCATTATCGCCAACAACTTCCAACTATACAACAACAACTTAAAAAACAGCAACCATTTCGTTACACCATGGATGCTCTGTTGAACTAAAAATTTGAAGTTTCAAAACGATGAAATGTGGAAGAATGATAATTGCTTCAGTGTTTTTTTTTTTAATTCTTGTATATAAATTAATTATTAATTGCAACAACTGAAGGATAACAAGTTGATTGTTTAAATATGAGCTATATACATACATTATACTAGATATACATAGGAGTATATTTAAAAGAAATTGAAGTGAAAAATTATGAATTTTAAGGACAACGACGAATATAATAATATTATATATACATACATATATAAAATGAAACAAAACTCTATCTTAAACCCAAATTCCCCCACTTCTACTTGACTATTTTTCGATTGATTTTGTTTTTTTTTTTTTGTTTGTTTCTTAAGCCTTAAAACAAACATGAATATTCTTTAAGCTGAAAAAAGTTCTCAACCTCCTCCCTTATTTAAAACAACGCCTAAAACAAAGTTTAATCCAGGAAATAATGACAACGGGAGAGGGAATAAATATTTTGTTTAAATTATAAATTTATTGTTATATAATATTTTTTATTATTTTTATAATTCTAAGGTTTTAGCATAAATACATAATTTTCCTTGATTCTGGCCAGGTTTTATAATATGAAAATACTACTATACATATATTTCATTAATGCTATTTAGTTTTTTACAGCTTGTGTTCAGTGTTTGTTTAAATAACTAATAGATAATATGTAGGTAGATAAGTGGCAGTATTTATAAAAGAATTCTATTGATATACACATTTAAAAGAAGTTTTTGCCTGACAAGTATTTATTACAAAGCGACATAAAATGTCGCTAGAGTACATATTTATAATACAAATTTTTATAAGTATAAAAAGCTTAGTTTTGAATTTAAATAACGTTTAATAAAAATAGTTAAGTGTAGGACTCAAAGCTCTAAAATATTTCTTAGTTGTGCAATAACACCAATTCATTCACCAATTTTTGAAGTTTCTTGTAATAAATATTTGTCGCGTATAGATTTCCTATTAACGTAACAGTTTTCACATACTAGAGTTTTTTTTTATAAATACAGCAAATTGATTTTGTCTATTAGGTTTATAAACTACTTTACAAATTTTTGTAAATACCTATTGAAAATATTTATCAAGAAATCTTTACAACTAGTTTGTTTTCAGTTGCTTCTACGGCTCAATTTCCCAATGTGTTGGTTGAAATTATAAAATAAATAATTTATTTCATTTCTAATTTGACTTAATAATAACATGTCAATTAAAGACTATACTACTTCATACCCCCCAATGAAATCAATCGAATTCGTTTATTTTATTGGTTTTTTTTTTTAATAAATACAAACATAAAATTAAATGAAATTATTACATATAAAAAAATAGTAAAGATATATGTAGCATGACATAAAATGTTTATAAAACAAAAAAATATAAATTATTTTTATACTTAAAACCTCCCACACACCATTTTTTACATTAAAGACAAGAAAAAATAATTCGAATTTTAATAAAAAGTAACAACAAAAATACGTATATTTCAAAATAAAAACATCATCAAATATAATAAAAATAGTTAATAATTCCAATACAAAAAAAAGGCAAATTAATCCGTAAATAGCTGACATTTGTTCAACATTTTTTCTAAAGATTTTGTAACAGAAAATTAAATAAAACTAAAAAATTCTTAAATTTCTATGAACAATATAAAATCTTTCAGACAGAATTTGACAAGTTAGGATTAAATTTAATTTTAAAAGCTTAAATTTCACAATTAATGTTAAACATGAAATTTCACATGCATAACTTACATATTTTTCTGTAAAATGTTTACAAAATTACTAATGCTGTGAAATGTTTTTATTTCTATTATTATTAAATTCTTTTTAACATTTTTGGGGTTTCTACTGTTTATGGTTTAAACGTTTTTTATCTTTGTTGCTTATTTTATAAACTAATAACTATTCAAAACTTAACTGCAAAAACAAATTTTAATTACATTTATTTTATTTATTCAATTATTGTCTTCCTAATATTTTTGGTTATATTTTTTTTTTTTTACAAAAAAACAATTTTTTCAGTTACCGAAAATACGTATTTTTTAGGACAAAGTCGTCTTAAATATATTCATAATTAAAATAAAAACTCTTGATAATTATTTTAAAGTTTTTTTATTAGATATAAAAAAAAACATTTATCGTGTATGTATATAAATTTATGTAAAACAAAATTAGACTTTAATTTGTTTTTTTAATTCCTTTTCTTTTATATCATATATATTTTTTTATTTATATAAAAACCAAATTAATCTAATTCATTTATATAAATATAATAAAACAAATAATATTTATATACATTTAATAGTTGTAACTTGTAACTTAATATTATAGCATTAAACAAAACATTCAAAATATAAAATAATTATATTTAAAAAAAGAAAAAGAAAAACAACAACAACAAAAATATATACATTAATATATTTTACAATATAATTATAATTAAATACCTTTACTTTTTAAAGTAATTATTAAATAAATAACAAAACAAAAAAGAAAAGAAAATATTTCACTTTTGATTAAGTTAATAGAACGAGAAAATAATAAAAGGATTAATAAAATAAAAAAGCCATGTGTTTAAGGCGTTTAAGAAAAAATGAAACCTAAAATAAAAACTCTAGCATAGCATTACCATCTTAAAATTAATAAAAAATAATACTTTTAAATGTAAAAATATTTATGTTGTTTTATTTTAATGTTAATTAAATTTATTGAATTAAAAAAGAAATTATTATCATCAGTTACAATCATGAATGCGGGACATGGCCCATACCCACAACAGTTATGAAAGAATATAGAATAAAATAAATCATGTTTATTTTATATGAAGCATTTATGTCCTTTGGCTTTAAATGGGAGGTAAAGTAAAATAGGGTCCGATCCTAATAAAATTTAGTAGAACGATATATGTATATATATAAAAGTTATGAATGCCATTTTAATACCAGGGTATATAATGGAATTATGAACATTCAAGACAATTTCTGAGGTGGACTTTGGAATATGTATATAAGAACCGATTATTACAAAATCGAAAAATTTAAATTGCAATCTATCGATTTAGAATATTATTGGGGTACTTTTACCAATTTTTCTTTGCGTTACAAACATAAGCATAAACCCATAGTATCCTTCCACTGATTTTCTTATTATTTATGTTTGTTACAATAACATTGTACATCTATATCAAGCATGGAAAATTCAGTACTTTAGTACCTTTTTCAGTAGATTTTGATATCGAGAAATACCGCGGTACCCCCACGACATTTTCGGAAATTCTTCTGACTTATAAACTTTTGATAAGTAGTCAACATACTAGACAATAAACCAGTCTATAGTCTAGTCTATAATGTAGTCTAGTCTATAGTGTAGTCTAGTCTATAGACTAGTCTAGTCAATGGTCTAGTTTATTGTCTCGTTTATAGTCCACTATATAGTTTAGTATATAGTCAATAGTATAGCCTTTAGTCTTGTCTATAATATAGTGGAAACGTAAAGAGAACTATTTTTGTTATAACTTAGTACTATTTCAAAATTTCTGTTTTCCATGCCTGATCTGTAGTAAAATATCATGGTTTAAAAAACTTTTTAATATCGACTTTTCTTCATATTAAATTTTTTTACTTTTTTTCAAAATATTCTTTTTCCTTCAAAATAGATTTACGGACATTTTTTAAACAAATAGTCCATTTTCCGAACAAAATCGATTGCTCGAAAATTGATTAGAAAATTGAATAGAATCTTAACTGACAGCTGTAAAGAAGATGTTTCTAACAGTTAATTTTTAACAAATTTTTTTACAGGTCCTTACACTCTGTTAATAAATAGAATTCTGTTAAAAAACATAACATTGTAAACACAAAACAACAGCTACTCCATTCAGAAAAGCGCCAAATTTTTTATTTACCATAAAGCCAAAATGAGTACATCAGTAAAAAGTGTAGGGTGATTAAATAATAATAAGTACGAAAGGAATAATGAATGAACACAAAGATGATTTAACAGTCGAAGACATAATTTTATTAAAACATCCCGGACTCGAGATGTCACAATCAAGAAATAAGAATACTATATTACAGGGAACAATAAAAGTCAAGGTAAACTAATTCTACATTATTTGGTCAATTTCTTGCAGATGTTTTTTCGATATAATGAACAACGCAATATTTTTCAGAACATTTGGTTAAATATTAAAATAATTTGCCCCAACTTCCCACATATTCATAACTTCCAATTGCAAGTGCAACACAGTTTTAATATAAAAACCTATACAAGTGCAAATCTCGATATACCCACAAATTGGGCAGTTGATGAATTGATAGAAAATTTACCAACATTAATACAAGCTTCAAAATCTGCAAATCAAATTTTAACCAATGCTAAAGAAGATTCCCAAACAAATATTTATGCTGAAATAGCCAAACTGTATGCACCCTCAGAATATGAGATTCTTCTTAATGACAGTTGTTCGCTGGTTCGTTTTAAGCGTTTTTCACAAAATGAACAGCATTTTCTAGAAGTGGCCTTGCCAAGTTTACAATTATTGGATCATAGTTTACCTTCATGTATTGATTGGCATGAACTGTTGGGTAAAGCCTCCTCTCTAACAATGCTCTTGCAACAATACATTAATTTTCTGGATGACTTAAGACCTTTTTATGAGAGTTTTACTGATATTGATGAATTGTGCTATGTGGTCCAGCCACCATTGCCCACCACTAAAGCGAATTGGCGTTTATTTGTTCTAAAAGACAAAGTTTATCTAAAGCTTCAGTTTGCTGACCCTTTCTCGCCACTAAGCTCCATGTCGGTTCACATTATCGGCCCAACGCAAGAAGTTACTCACTTAAGACGGATCTATAGCGAGGGATTACGTGATTGGGATGGGGACTTGGATGTCCACAAAAATCTTTTACGTATATTTGATTTGTGCTTTTTTCCAATGACTCCGGCAGAAGGTTCTCAAACAGCATCACAGTTTTGTAATATTTGCTACTGTTATAAACTCGAAAATGGCGAAATTCCTATTGTTTCGTGTGATAACAACCACTGTAGTTTAATATTTCATGCTGTTTGCCTTAAAGAGTGGTTTAGTACTTTGGCTGACGGAAAAACGTTTCTTGATGTTGCTTTTGGTGCCTGTCCATTTTGCAAAGCGGTATGTATTTTAAGTACAATATTAATATTGTGAAAGTTTAAACCACGCCGATTTGGTTTTATTGCAGAAATTATCCACATCTTTCCAAGAAATTCTGTCATAATCTTTATAATTTGAATTAATAAAGGTACGTACTTAAAATTTGCTTTTTTAATTAACTGATTAAAGAAGATGCGAAATTTATCTTTGTTCTCAATATACCCAGTAAAAAATTAGTACAAGTTAAAAATTAATAAACATACCACGTATATCCAATTTATTATGTACTAATTAACAAAAAATTACGATTTTTACAAACTTAACAATAATTTACTTGTAAGAAAGTCACAAGAAATGCAAGAGATGGTATTTTAACGAACATAGCTGGCAATGCATAGTGAAGCATTGGTACCACCGAAACCGAAAGAATTCTTTAGGGCAATACGTCTTTTATTTGCGTCTTCACTCCAGACCTCGGGTGTAGTAACAACGCGTACTCCAATCTTCTCATCCAACTCATCAACATTGATAGAAGGTGGTAATTTGTTTTCGCAGCAGCCCTGTATTAGAAAAGTAGCTTCCAAATTACCCGACGAACCCAATAAATGGCCATGAGCACCTTTAGTTGATGAGACCCTTATATTTGAGGCGTGCTCACCAAATACACGTTTAATAGCATGTGCTTCTATGCGATCTCCGGTAGGAGTAGAGGTCGCATGTGCATTAACATAACTTATCTCCTCTGGTAGGATTTGGGCATCCTTTATGGCTCTTTGCATAGCCAATGTGGCTCCCGTTCCGTCTTCACTTGGTGAAGTTATGTGATATGCATCACCGGATAGACCATAACCAAGTATTTCAGCCAATATGGGAGCATTACGTTTAAGAGCATGTTCTAGTTCTTCCAAAACCAATATGGCTGCTCCTTCACCCATAACAAAACCATCACGTTTCTTATCGAATGGCCGAGAAGCTTTCTCCGGCATATCATTGAAGGCAGTACTTAAAGCTCTTAGACGGCAAAAGCCAGCTATTGATAGAGGATCTATGCAAGATTCTCCACTGCCGGCTAACATTATGTCGGCGTCACCATTGCGTATGAAACGCATGGCATCTCCAATAGCATGGGCTCCAGTGGCACAAGCAGTCGATACTGAATGATTGGGTCCCCTCAAACCATGCCTCATACTTATGTGACCACAAGCCATGCTTGGCAAGAGGCGTGGCACAAAGAATGGACTTACACGATTATAACCTCTTTGCAGCTGTTGCCAAGCTCCATAGACTTCAGTCAAATCAAACATTCCCATGCCAACACAAACGCCAAAACGTTCCAACTCCTCACTACTAAGGTTTTTCGGTGTAATTTGTGCCGCTGACAATGCTTCTTCAGTGGCTAACACTGATAACTGGGTAGCAGGACTCATCAGTTTAATGTCACTTTTACTTAATAAATCATTTATGGGTAACTTTTCCTTGTTTATTTGTGCCGCTACTTGGCACGGCAATCCTTTGTACTGGTCTCCTAATGTTGTTATGGCCGCTTCACATTTCAATAACTTTTGCCAGGATTCCTGAACATTTCCACCCAAAGGCGTTATCGCTCCCATTCCAGTCACTACCACACGTCTTCTGTTGGTGTAGTTAAAGCGGGTGGTGGAAAAAGTCCGTACGTTTTGCTTTGATCCTGCATATTTTGTAAATTTTATTACGAAATTCATGTTTACTGTGGCTTGAACTAGATGGTGATCTACCGGTGAGATAAAGTTTTCCACACAGCTGTTTTCTGTTTTCGGATTTAACAGTAATATGTAATGTTAAATTAACATATGAAGTTTATTTAACATTTCATGCATATTTCTTTAAACCAGAAAATTTTAATTTTCCAACACTTATTTCCTAATTCTAGTTACCCAACAAACACAAACATGTGGTGTTTTTTTTTATTAAGAAATTCGAAATTAGTCCATAATTGACACAAGTCCCCATTAAAGGCCCTCTCAAAAAATCTACCTGTTGTTCTTATTTTGATTTTAAATGTTACAAATTGTTACTTTTTAATTATAAATCCATTTATCATTTAATATCAAAAAGTTCTTGTGCACCGATCTTTGAAAACCGAACAAGGTTCAGGTTTGAGTTCGGTCGGACTCTACTAATGTGAGACACTGTATTCATTAAATTATGAAACAAATATTTCAGTTTAACTTTTAAATTGTTTTAAAATACTATTTGAGAGAATGTTCATTTGTTTGCGAAATTTATTAAACAGCATCACAGTTTTGTAATATTTGCTACTGTTATAAACTCGAAAATGGCGAAATTCCTATTGTTTCGTGTGATAACAACCATTGTAGTTTAATATTTCATGCTGTTTGTCTTAAAGAGTGGTTTAGTACTTTGGCTGACGGAAAAACGTTTCTTGATGTTGCTTTTGGTGTCTGTCCATTTTGCAAAGCGGTATGTATTTTAAGTACAATATTAATATTGTGAAAGTTTAAACCACGCCGATTTGGTTTTATTGTAGAAATTATCCACATCTTTCCAAGAAATTCTGTCATAATCTTTATAATTTGAATTAATAAAGGTACGTACTTAAAATTTGCCTGTTGTTCTTATTTTGATTTTAAATGTTACAAATTGTTACTTTTTAATTATAAATCCATTTATCATTTAATATCAAAAAGTTCTTGTGCACCGATCTTTGAAAACCGAACAAGGTTCAGGTTTGAGTTCGGTCGGACTCTACTAATGTGAGACACTGTATTCATTAAATTATGAAACAAATATTTCAGTTTAACTTTTAAATTGTTTTAAAATACTATTTGAGAGAATGTTCATTTGTTTGCGAAATTTATTAAAAAAATTTGTTTTTACATCTGCTACTGGATTTGATAAAATGAAAATTAAATTAAGTTTTATTCTTTTATCCGATTATTATTTTATATAATATATTAAGGCTAGAAAAATTTTCATTATCCAACACTATTAAACAGCTGTGAAAAATAACATCATCCTTTTCCAGCTGACTTCTGATTGTGTAAAACATTTTATTCGTGCATTTAGTGAAAAAATTGGAAAAATTATATTTATTTCAATTTTATTAAATAAAAAAATAAGAAAATATGTTAACAGCATTAAAACAACTATCTAAAACCCAAGCAGCAAAGAGATATTTACACACTACTGCCAAACAAAATGGTTACATAGTATTGTAAGTAAAAAATGGATTTATTTTGACAGTCTTGTGCCCGGCATGAGGTCGTCTGATAACCAAAGAAATGGTTAATATTATTCCTTATTATAGAGTACCGGAAATTGGAGAGGATGGTCAGGCTGGAGACGTTGTTGTGAAGCCGGATGGTTTGCCAGCCTTCAATGAAATCACTATAGAGAACTGTTTGGGTGCAATAGGAAGTCAGGCGGGTGCTGTTGAAAAACTGGTGAAGAGAATCGAAAGCGATGTACATGAAATGAAAGAAAATGAAAAATTGGATTTGGGTCAGGTTTTTAGAGAACTGGATGAAGCTACGGGACCTTTGGATACTACATGGGGTATAGCCAAGGCTTTGTATTTGGGCAACAGCAACCTTATACCTACAAAATCATATATGAATATTCACGAGAGAGCCAGAAATGCTAGAGCTTCACGTTTCTGCAATAAAATTGTTTATGAAGCCTTGCTGGAACAAAATGCTGATGAGCTAACAGATGGCGAAGAAAAGAGACTTTTACAGAAGTACTTATTGGAAGGCAATCTAAACGGTTTATCTTTAAGCAACGAAAGTCGAAACGGTCTTAAAGAAGTGCTTATGCAATTGGGAAAGGAAAGAGCTAATTTCAAAAATAAAGTCAATGTTTCTGTACATAGTTTTGCCCATGTTGTACATGACTACCAATTGGTACGTGATTTCCCTGCTACTCTTTTGGAAGCAACGGCTATCGACCAACACAGACCTACGACACAAGGACCTTGGAAATTTACACTACAACCACAAATTGTCGAAGGTTTCCTAAAGTATTGTCCAGATCGCACTCATCGTTGGAATATTTGGCAAGCAAATGTACGCAAATGCTCAAATCATATGGACAAAAGTTTAGAGAACAGTACACATTTGGAAAAGATACGCAGTTTACGTAAACGCCAAGCTAATGCTTTGGGTTATCCCAATTTTGCAACCATGTCAATGCAAACGAAAATGGTTAAAGATGTTTCGGAACTAAAACAAACATTTGCTAAGCTCTTGCAATTCGCTGGACCCGCTCAGTCAGTGGAAATCGAAAGTTTGCAACAATTCGCCGCCAGTAGCGGCTTCGAGCATAAACTGGATTTGTACGATGTCACATATTGGCAAAGAAAATATTTGTTGGCCGAACACAAACTTGATGAAGAAGCTTTAAGAGTATATTTCCCATTGCCTAGGGTATTCTCAGGACTATTTTCATTGTCGGAAAAATTGTTCAACATTAAAATCGTCGAGAGAAAAGATGCACAAGTATGGCAGCCGGCGGTTAAATATTTTGATGTTTTCGATTGTGATTCCGATGGCGGCAGCCATCCTGTCGGTGGATTTTATGTTGATTGTTATTCGAAGGAAAATAAATTTGGAAAAAATAATGGCTGGATGGTTAGTATACGTAATCGCAATGAGGCCGCAAAATCGTCACCATTGTGCGCGTTAATTTTTAATTTCAATGCACCCATCAATGACAAACCATACCTTTTAAATGTAGATGATTTGAAAATGGTATTCAAGACTTTTGGTTCTGCCATGCAACATCTATTGACAAAAGCACGATTCACCGATTTAGCAGGTCTTTCTAATATAGAATGGGATGCTTCGCAAGTATCAGGCTATGTAATGTCAAACTTTTTGGACAATCCCACTATTTTGAAATCAATATCAGGCCATGTTGATAGTGATGATCCTTTACCCGATGATTTGGCTAAAAATGTACGTCTACTGAAGACACATCTGGGTGGCTACAATCTATGTCAAGAACTATATCTTTCTGATTTGGATATTGAACTACATCAATCCGATAACTTTTGGTTAGAGATTGTACGTAAACTTTGGCCAGTGTATCGTTGCATGCCATTGGAGAAGAAGGATTCGCATCCTTGTTCATTAACGGAAATCTTTTCGGGCGATTGGGGTGCAGCACACTTTTCACATCTCTATTCAAAAATTATTGCCGCTGATATTTCTGCCGCTTTTCAACAAAATCCACAAGATTATTCCGAAACTGGAAAACGTTTCAAAGACACTTTCCTGTCATCAGGTGGCACTATACCTACTGCTGAAGTTTTCCGTCGTTTCCGTGGTCGTGATCCCTCAGTAGAAGCACTACTGCGTTCATTGGATATATACCGTGAGACACAAACATCCGGTGAATTGTAATGATTTTTAAGTTAATATTTATAAAATACAACCTTAATAGGTTATATAAAAAAATTTTGTTGTAGTGAAGGTATATTTTTAAATTTAACAAGATATGAAAATAAAATCTGTACTGATGAAATGAAGTGTTATCAATTTGAAATTGTCATCTTCAAAATAAAATTGAATAAAAATGTATGAATTATATTTAGAAAATACTTAAAATGAATAATGTGATTTTAATATGCATCATTCTAAGAGATTTGTGCAAGTTAAAGTTGTTCATGGAAAATGTACAACTTTTTCTATACGTTTTGTTGTTATAAATAAATTATTTATATTATTTTAAATAAATCTTGCTTTTTTGCAAGATATTATTTAACTTTCTTTGTTAGTTTCTTAATTTGTAATATGGCACAAATTTTGTAACTAAATTTTCGAACAGTTCCCGAATTGGTTGAAATTTGGCACATATAAAGTCACCTGATGACAATGCAATGTTATATTATGTTATTGAAAATTTTAACTGAACTTAAAACCACTTCCTGTAGCTTAAATACATATGTGAAATTCAGCATATTATGTAGACATCTGCTTTGAAAATTTCAAAAGTTAAATCAAATTGCCAGATATAAATTTTTAAAGCAAAATTGGAAAAAAGAAAATTTGTTTGAATTTTCTTGGTTTGTTCTTAAATTAAACAAAAGCTGAAATAGTTAAAAAATTATACAATATTTAAAAGCTTATCATAAAAGCAAATTTTTTAATAAACTTATTCTTGTTTGTTTTTTATAACTTTTTATTTAATAATTCTTATTATGTTATTATATATTTTTTTTTTTTCAAACATAAGCTTTGACTTGGTAGAACAAAAAGTCGAATTATTTGATAGTGTGTCTTTATATGTTGAAACCATATAGAAGAAATCAAAACCAAAATCCATAAAATTAAAATATATTTTTTCCAAGTTCAATCCACAATATTATGTAAAGCCAAAACTTTATGTTTGCCTTTTACATTGACACCCTTGTTCAAATAATTCTACCATGTTCTTTTTCCAATGAAATCATTTTTTTTTATTTTTCTAAAAATATTTGCCATATATATTTTTATAAGAGTTTTCTTGTTTTCAATTGATAAAAAAAACATCTCATTAAAATACATAGTTACAAAGTGTTATGGAAAAAGTCCCTAAATTTTTCATTATTTTTTGGGTTTTACATACATACATATAATGCTTTAATTAATACATATGTACATATGTATTTTTTTAAGTATTTATTATTTTTATAATTAATGGCTATAGCTTAAAAATTATTGGACATACATTAATATATTTTCGTAAATATTTATATCTGTGAACATAATTCAGAAATCACGTAACCAACAAACAGATCTATTTATTATTAATATTTTTTTTATTTAAACATACAACTTGCTAAAATAAGTTTTAATTGCATACGTTAAAAAAGAAATAATAAGAAATGTTGTTAAACAGCTTTTATTATTTAATATTTGCATTAAAGGTTAATTTTGCTGGAATCGTTTAATTGAGTCTCAGTATGATCAGTTTAATTTCTTAAAGATTAACGACTAAATAAAGTTTACTTTGTAAATACTAGTTTAGATGGTTACATTTTCTGTTACAAATATATTTTAAATGTTTTTAATTTTCTTGCTACATCTTAACTAAGTATGTTGCCAATGTCATATTAAAATACACATTAAAGCCAATATATTAAAAAAGAAAAAGGTATCAAGACGCTGATCATCCAAACCATCCAGCCTCACATTTTATTCAAATTTCAAATAAAAAACCTCATCAATTGCTTTTGAGAATTTTTTATATAATAATGGAAATATTAGCACTCTTCGAGTGCTACTCCAAAATATTGCTAAAAAAAATTACCTAATAATTTACTTAACTAAAACCATTAAAAATATTTTTTACTTTTTACCAACAACTCAACTAAACATTCTCTAATATTTAACTAAAAACACATTACACTTTGCTCTGAAACTCGGCAAATATTCGATATCTATCAATGGGCCCAAAATCTTTTCTACTCTAAATATTAAAAATAACAAGCAAGAGTGCTATCCCGAAGAGTGCTATACCCACCATCGAATCACTAACGTAAAAGGAATGCTTCCTTATAAATAGACTTTGATATTAATGAATTTATTATCATATATTGATATTAATATGAACATTCGAAAGAGGCCCTTTAACGAGGGTGTTACTATAGACAGTGCTCTTTCGAATTAAAAATATTGTTAAAGTATTATAACCATAAATTATGACCCGATCCTCATAACATTGTTAGAACAATTTTGGTTCTGAAGGGGTCTTTATTTGGGGTAAGTCAATTATAGACTGATCCTCATAAAATTTGGTAGTAAGATTTCGGCTCGTACAAAACTTGTTTATGTAGAATTTCATCTCTGTACTTGTATTTAAAGCCAGTAATGAGCGTTAAAGTCATTCCTACTGGGGACCTTGTCCGTGTCGAATTATAATGTACAGTTATTTTCAAGCCAAAAATGACCATTATAATATAATGTGAACATCAGGGTAGTATTTGATTTTTAAAAGGGAATATAATAATTTAAAATCTGGCGGCTAATTTAAGAATGTTTAAACCTTTTTATATAATATTTCGGTGGCATATTTGAATGGGAGCTATGTAAAAACGTGGACCGATTTTGCTTATTTCCAATACCAAAATTTTCTGATCAATAAAGTGTATTTTGGCAAAATGTCACCTTTTTTTATTTTTGTGGACGCTATCCTGCCAATAACAGACAGACGGACGGATATAGCTAGATCGTCTTAGAATCGTACGAGGGCCCAGAATATACATATGTATATACTAAACAAAAAAAAAAAACAAAACTAAAATAAATCGCATGTACTCAGTTTTGCTCGTCACGAAATATATTTTTCCCAAAGTCGGATATCAAATAAATTACTATTGTTCGTTTTAGCATAACTACTTTCTACCAATTCTTCAATACCTTACTTGGAATACTCTCCCATTCACGTCGAACTCGTTGCCAAACACCACCAAATTGGTTGGGCTTACATTACATTTGATAAGTGAACGCACCTTTAGTCTCGCGTTTTCGTATATTAAACAATTTCTATATTTTCTAAAATTTTGTAATTAAAAGTTCTCCTTCAATAAATGGCTTTGCTGTAAAAATATCTCCAACATTTAGGGATATTAAAATAAAAATAATCAAAAGGGATTTATGGCTAATATCCTGCCTATATTGCTAGGTTACAGAATATTATCAAATAAAAATTAAATTTAAAAGTTTGCAAACTATAATTTTCTTATCAAATTACAAAATATGTCCGAGTTTGAATATTTTTGTAATATGTTCGAACGAATTAACAAATTGATTACGTGTCTGCCGCTCATTTCAAAAAATAAAAGTACCACTAATTTTATTATATCCATATTATTATTTAATTTTTTTTTTTTTTAATTTTTTGCTATAAGTTAAGCTTTTTTAAGGAAATTCCAGATTAAGCAGCTAATCATTTCCGAAATTTATAATTTTGAATGTTTTTTAGTACTTTATTTATTATCTCTTTATAACACTGTTGAATAATTTAAATTTTGCAATATTCATACTAAGTAATTTTTAATTTTATATTTTTCTTTTTAACATAGAATCATATTTATTTTTTAAATGTTTTTATGCTGTGATTTATTTCTTTTCTTTTTTTCTTCTTTTTTTATTAAATATAATATTGGTGTTTTACACATACATAAATAGTATAATTAATCTGCTTTTTTACCTAATATGGCTTTAATATACTTAAAATGTGTGTGTGTAATAGCTTTTCTAAAATTATAGTAGTAATTTTTAATTTGTAACATTTGAAATTACTGATTTTCGGTTGTCATTGTTTGTTTATTTCATTACAAAAGCTTTTAGGCGTGTAGTAGTCGTCCAAGAGGAGCAAAGACATGGATTATATGTTTGTGGAGGGCTTGTGGAAGAAGATTAGGAAAAATGTAACACAATAGTGAGAGATGTTTTTTATGTTTTTTCTAAGTGTTTTGTTTATAATTCTCAATTAATGATTAGAATACGTTTAACAAATGAAACATGATTATGCATGCTTGATGCGTATTCCATTTGTATGGGATGTTATTTGTAATTTAGTTTTGTATAATAATTCTATGCATTTTATTGGTTTATTTCATTATTTTAAGGCCTAATTTAACTACAAATGTTTTTATTTATTTTTTATAACTTTTTATTATTAATTAATATACGTTTCTTTTGCATTTTTAAATTTAAATGATTTTTTGGATTTTTTAAGTTTTGTTTTAATTTTTTTTTGTAATAGTTAATTTAATAATATTGAATATTTGCTTAGAAAATATCTGGACATTTTGACCAATCTTGTTTATTCTTGTGCTCCCAATAGTTACCCGTATGTACGTGCACAATATTGTCGGTTCCCTCTTCACGTTCTTGTGAAAACCAGACGGGTGTATAGGGCGGGAAGGGTTGACCGCGGCGAGCAGCTGCCTCGGCTTCTGCTTCCCGTTGTTTTCTTTTAGCTCGTTGTTTTTCTTCGAGGCGCAATTTTTCACGATTACTTTCGTCCCACTGGCCGTCTTCCATCAAACGTTGATCAGGTCGTAAACGTGAATCTGTAGGTGCTATACCCTCCTCCATTTCATTAAGTTGAGCCGCTAATAGTGTGAAATTATAATATTTCTCACTATCTGGCGCTGGCATGCGTCTTTGCCAAACTGTCTTATACGCACCCGTCTCATAGACAGGACTATCCGGTGGTCCGGAAGTCGACAGAGCCGGGGCAATTTCTATTTTACTATCCCAAGCACCACGTATAACCCATTTGACTTCGTTATTGCGATCCATGACCACACCTTTAACACGTCTTTGGGTTTCACGTGAAAAATAGGAGTAGGGTATATACTTAAGCATACACTTTAGACCTGCGGCGGCATTTAAGCCCGTTATTTCCATTTCACCATGTTGATCGACCCATAGTTTACCCACGATTATATTATTTACAGTTGTTGTTACTTTGCGCCATGTATATTTGTGATCGGTTGCCGGAAACTGACAATACGCACTACCCAATGGTATAATCTATAATTAGATATTCAAACAAAGATAATTAGAAAAATTGGAAATAGTGTGATTAAGATTACAAGTAAAAATTGATGTAAAAAAAAGTTCAAAAGAATTCAAAATTTTAAATATTTTGAAAAATAAATTTTTTTGAAATCAAACCTTACTATTTTTTACAAAAAATACATTGGTTTATTTTTTGAAAAATTTTATATTTAATTCTAAAATTACGTATTCTTTTGCTATTTCGATAAAAAATCATGATAAAATACATACAAAAAAAATTGTAGTTGTGCAAAAAATTAGAAAATTAAATTAAAAATAGCAAATTTTAAAGAGAACTTTAAATAAGAAACAAGCAAAAATTATCTATATAAAATGTATTTCTTATATTATAAATGAATACATTCTTTGAATCTTTCAATACACTAATTCTTTTATTGACTTTATTTATTATTATTTAACATCATCACCATCATCGACACACATCTAATGTACGTAATGACTGCTACTACTATTTGCTATGGAAATTATGGCAATCTACATACATATCGTCATATGAAATCCAAAAGGCCCTAAGTTACAAAAAAATCAAAATCGACTTTTTGATTGATTATGATGCACCGTATTAAAATACATGTTCCTGCTAAATTCTAAAAGATTATGTTCTAAAAATACCTTAAAATTCATGAAAATTTTAAAATTCTTTTGAGTTTTTAACTTCGAAATTTAGAATTTTTTCAAAAAAAAATCCAATTTCCGAAAATCTTTATGAAAACAAAGAAGCCTTATGCTTTCAATGTTTCGTCCAATTTGACCAATAAAGACCGATTTTAATTTAGATAAAAATGTTGAAACTTTATATTTTTTAATGTAACTTACGCCCTTTTGGGCAGAAAAAACAAATTATCAAGGGCATAAGTTTCATATCTCCGCAATTAAAACAAAAAGAGAAAAATTTTTCTTCAAATACTAATTTGTCAATAAAAAATAAGCTTAACTTAACAAAAATGTTGAAAATTTTTGGATTATTTATCATTTTAAAAGGTTTTTAGCTTCTCCTGAAAAATTTGCTCAATGTAACTTTGGGTTTTTTGGATTTCATATAACGATATATTTTCTACTCGCATACACATGATTCTGTATGGAAATATGTATTTCAAGTATACTTACATACATACAAAGATGTAAAGTGTACATACATATATATGTATGTATGTTTGTACATTCCAGAAATTTAGAAAATTGTATCAAAGGCTACTTTTTTGCAATCAAAGCTTTACAATTTAATTATAGGTTTGACCCAGACCCAACATATTTTTTGTGTTCATTCGAAGTTATGGCAGCAGCGTACGAAAGAGTATGAAAACAACACACAAAATATGGTTTGTCAATTATTGCGTGCCATTAATGATATTTTCTGAACATTGACCAAAAAATCGTTATTTATTTAGTTATTATATAAATATATATGTAGAACTTACTGTGTGGTATACATACATGCTTATTTAAAGTATAACATAAAATTTATAATACTAATTAGGAAAAACAGAAATATGTGGTACTTTGTATTAATTTGAATATTTCTCAAAAAATTTAAACAAAATAGAATAGTTTCAATTCCGTATTTACTATCTCGATATATTTTTATTTGTAAAAGGAAGATATTTCGAAGCACTTTAAAGCAATATTCTTATATATACATAGGTATATGGGAAACGAATTTAATATTTTGTATGAATTACTAAATGTCATACTGTTTTTATGCCCGATATACAGAAAATGCCTAAAGGTTGCGATTAGAAAAAAATCGTTTCTTTGGAAAAAAAAAATAAATTTTGCTTTTTTATTACCAATTTAAAATAATTATAAAATTTGCATACAATGTACCGACAATTTCACATATTTATTAAACGAAAATATTTATTTTTGTTTGTTCAAAAATAAATTTTTACCATGGAAAACTATCAAATCTTTTCAATTAATTCAATATTTTTCCCCAATTCGAATATGCGAAAGGGTCACTCACTTGTTTGTTGGTGAACTTCCATTATAATAAGCAGAGTATGATGATCAAATATTTTGATTATATCAAATTTAATAAATTAACACATTTTGTTATTTTATTGCGATCAGCAATTCCAGTCCAATTTAGTCCAATCCTCATTCACAAATTATTTTCATTTACTACAAGAACGTTATAAATAAAAAAGCTTAATTTTGAGTAAAACAGCATTAAATGTTCTGTCAAATAGATCGCAGGATTTCAAAATAAAACCTCTTATATAAAGTAGGCGTTAATGTTTCTCATTTGAATTTAAAGTAAAGTTTTAATGATTAAATTTAAGTGAAAAGTGGAATTTTTTATTATGCCAGTCTTGCAGTAAATGTGCGATATGTACATGTACATTAGGGATATAACTATTTTTGGCATACCGCCACGTGATGGCCAATATTGTATAAGTAATCAAAATATTTTTTAGGTCATTTGAAATCAAAAACATCACGCACCACCAATTTGTTATATAAACCAATTTTTTGTTCAAATTTTTTTATATTAAATACATATGGGCATTTCCATCGAAAAGTGCCCTTTTGTCACATCACGTCACTCACTATTTACTGTCTATATCTCAGGACTATTCAGTTCGATTGGTCCCCACAAAAAAGTCCATAAAAGATAATAAAAACACAATATTCCAGCATCAAACGAGTACCAATTTTTATCATATTTGTTTAGATCATACCTCCGATACTTATAGACCGATTTTACTGATTCCAAATAGGTAAATTTTTAAAAGCATATCTAATAGAAAAATCTAGGATTTTGGATTCCGAAGACTGATTTTAATAAACAAACGAACTGACATTTGGCGCGTGATGCCAATAGTCATGTCCCTAATGTACATATGTAATCACTTCAAATAACATAATATCCGAAATGCTTCAAATATTGGAGGATTGATGGAAATTTACTTAAACGTGTCATTGGAAGGATGTGTTTTGTAAGATTAGGTCTAGTTAACAGTCAAAACGAACAACATGCGTCCAATGACAAGCTTATAAAGGGGTTATTGTAAATTAAAATATTAAATCAATTCAATATTAAGTGCACAATAATGACTTCACCACTAATATATTAAGGGGATTCATGAAACCCTTTAGCCGACTTGCACAATTGGCTACTGTATTACTTAAAAGAGAAAACTTAGTTAAAACTTGTCAGTTTAAATCATAGCTGTAAAATTTCGATTACGATTAATAATCAATTAAATTATTTTTCAAAAATAATCGTAATGATTAATTAATTCTCTGGTATAAAATTTATGATTATTAATTGATTACGATTAAAATTAATCTAAAAATAATCAGGATTAATTCATATTAATGAAAATAATCAAAAATAATCAGAATTAATCAAATAATTAATTTGATTAATTTTGAAGGATTAATTTTGATTATTTTTGATTAATTTCAATATACTTAATACAATTCTCTATCTTTTTACATTACGTGTAATGGAAAACTGTTCTTCAAGTTACACTATATTCGATTATATGACTGTTTTATTGAAAACAATATATTTGTTCAAGTTTATTTCGATTGAAAATCTTAATCTCAATACAACATATTAGAAAAAATTACTGCAATCTTTTCGAAATGGGTCTTAAAAAATCCGTAATTTTTAGCAGATTACCGGAAAAATAATTAAATTTTTCTTAAAGTTTTTTTTTTTGGAGGAAATTATACCAAATATATGCACAGAAAAAATTATTTTTAAAAAATTTTCAATTAAACGATTAATCAAAAATTTTAAAAGGCTTCAATTCATTTTGTATTTGATTCATAAAAATGTATAATCAAATACGTATTTAACAACAACAAAAATAGAAAAAAATAAAAATTTTGTGTACGAAATCAATTATAAGTAGTAATTGAATATACAATTTTTGTTATAGGTTGAACTTCAAAAAATAAAATAATTGAAAACGAGGTTTTGGTAATTGAAATCGTTTTTCAGTTTTTTCTGTGTGGAAAATAATCAAAATTAATCCTTGAAAATAATCAATTAATTTTTTGATTAATTTTGATTTTTTTGATTATTTTCATTAATTCCAATTAATCCCTGATTATTTTTAGATTATTTTTAATCGTAATCAATAATTAATTAAAAAAATTGAAAATAATCGTTAATTAATCATTAATTTTACCTTTTTAATAAAAATAATCTAATTAATAGTGATTACGATTATTAATCATTATTTTACAGCTATGGCTTAAATATACAATCAAATGCATACACATGTTTATTAGTGTTGTGCAAATAAAATCTTGACAAATTCAATGGAAAATTTTAAATATGTACACAGATTGCAAAGCTTTAGAACGATTAAATAAAATCCCTTTTATATTCTTGAAAAAAACTTTTTTATAGCTTTATTTATTATGTATTTAGAACTGATCAACAACAACAACACCACCACCACCACTGAACACCACTTTATCAATTAATATTTCAAAGATACCTGATCCATAACTAAATTTGTTGCTTCCCTATTGAAATAGAATAGCTGTCAAATAAATTTATTAGACATCTACTAGAATAGCGAAGTATTTAATAATAAATATGCTCTTAGCCCATAGACCAAAGTATACTACATACTCTAAAGGAATGTTCCAAATCTGGCCTCAGAATTTTTCCATCACATCTGGGATTCGAGATATCGTTTCCAACAAACATATAACACTCTTAATCAGATTTGCTTTTAAAAGTAGAATTTTGTTTGGATCCCTCCAAAAAATAATCTATATCATTTTGCTGAAATTTTTCACATACAATAATGTTGGTTACTTGTCATTATGAAGCATTCCTAATGAGTTTTATAAAATTATTTGTGATTAATTTTATTGCTTCTAAAAAAGGTTTGTTAACGTTTTTATATCTCCGGATGTTACTATTACCAATAAATATTAATAACGTAAAGTGGAATGTTTATGTAGCCTATAAACTCCAGAAATAGTACAACGAACAAATACTAGGTGATTTTTAAACATTTTATTTTGTTCGATATTGAAATTAAAATGAACGAAATTTTAAATTTTATTAATATAAAATAAATAAATATTAGCATTTAAATATTTGTAGTTATTTACATAAAAAAAACCCTTCAAAATATATTTAATAAAATTAACATGTTATCAAAGAACATATAAGACCAATTAAAAAATATCCCAATGGCTTAATAACGTCATTATTTACTACAACTGATATCAAATAAATATTAAAGTTATACATAACTTATTCACGTTAGTATATAAAGATTCATATGTAAGGGTGCATATAACTTATAAGACCTCACCCTCTCTTACTCTTCACATATGTATTATAAGAGAAAAAACTACAATACTAATAGTAATAATTGTAGCAAATTTGTCAGATTTGTTTATTTGTTATCAACGACCGAAAAAAATATAAAGAAAAAGAAAAACTTGAACAAAACAGAATATTTAGATTATGAAAAAATCTATTATAGACAAACATATAACAACAAATATATGTACATACATATGTACAATCTATATATTCTAGTTTGTACATATATTTGCACAATACAAAAAAATATATAATACTACAAATTGCGAAAGAAGGTGAATCACATAATTTCAAATAAAAATTTATAACAAAAGAAATGGGAGTATATATCGCAGTAATACTACATAAAGCAGAACTTCTAAAGAATTATTTAAACAAAAAAGTTTAACTATCGAAGTGCTTGGTTAGAAATATTTTAAAAATTAATGCCTATATGACATGAATAATTATCTGAAAGAAATCAGAAAATTGCATTATATTCTTAATAAACCTATAAATACATATGTATGTACATATACATTCATATATTGATGTACTTCAGTTATTTTATTTATAGGTGCTACAAACTACAAACAATAAAAATAAATATAAAATTTAAGGGTGGATATAATGATGATTTTTTTCTAATTAAAATAAATATATTTATTTTACAAAGTTATATGATTATATTAAAACTGTTAAAAAACTTGAAATATAAATTTTGATAAAGAAGAAATCAATCAATTACATTCTGTTCTAATAAGAAACAAAGTGTCATAAACTTTCTACGACAAAAATACATTATCTTAATACCCGTTAATGCAAACAGAACAGAGTCTTCATAGATTATAATGAAATAAAAAGTTGTAAAATATTTTAAATTCCCTTTTCTGAAATAACATTTGTGCAAACAAACGTTTGTTTGTTAAATTTAAGGTTTAATATATAGTTATGAAACATTTCTCTTGGAGTACATTAACTTTGGGCATCAGAGACCTTTTTCACACACTTACAATCGTACATAGAGTTTATTTTTACAAAGAAAATTGAAATATATTTGCTATAATTAAATTCGGAGCTGGTTTACTTACCTGCAAATACTTTCCACGAAATTTACTAGTCATTGTGAATTCCTGCCAACATTTCCATTTACGACCCTCACAATGTATGGCCGCCATGGGTGGATGATGAGAAACTTGTTCGGCAATGCAACGCCAACCTAAATCATCCATACGATCACATTCGTAGGTCTCACCCAAGAGAGGATTAAAGGGTTTGCCCGTACGATTGGTCGTTGTGGCGTAGGCTGTTACCGTGAACGCAGCCAAGTAGGCTAATTGTTCACATTCGTCTGTGCAACGGGCAGCAGCATCCAAAATTTCCGAGTATTCATAGTCCTCGGTGAGGCGTTGCAACATGGACAAGGGTTCGTTGAAATTGACGGGCATGGGTATTTTGGACAATTCTTTGCCAATACAATTCTTCATTATAGACCATAGATTGAGAGGATAATGGGGTTTGTCGGGGACACGAGTGCGTCGTTGACGCACGACTTTTGATGAGCTGGCATCTTCAGAAGCTTTGGGACTGCCGCCGGGTCTATTGGGGTCCCTTCCACCTCCACCACCGTCACCTCCGAAACCACTACCAGCAGCACCCCCAAAGCCCTCACCTGGATTATGAGGATTATTAGGATGATTAGATGATGCGGAACCATCACCTTGACCACCAGTGGAGGTGTTATTACCTGTTGTAGAAACCTTGCGTGGATCCCCACCTGCCGGTGCAGCCACATCGGGTGAATCCATTGATTTTCTCTCCTCCAAGACGCAGACCTGCTGCGGTAACGAACGCAAGACTGTCATATCGGCTTCTGAAGAACTGCTGCTACTATAGACCTCAGTTTGCTGTTGCTTATTGGTGATGGAATTAGGCATTTTCAAAATGAATGTACCACTATCGGAGCCATTCTGTGGCGAGTCCTCCTCATTTTCATTGTTGGTGGCCGAGCCTTCGGCATCGAAAAATTCTGTTTCATCATCGGAGGCAAAATTGCAGTTCTGCTGCATGTCTGCATCACATATTTGGGGAACAGCTGGCGGAGGATTTGGAACTACCTTATTGTGTTGCACCAAACTGGCGGCTTGTTCCAGTTGGGTATGTTGCTTAGCCAACTGTTCGACGATCTCTTCTAGACGTTGACGCGCCTCGCGTTCATGCTGTAGGGCTTTCGACCACTTGTGACCCTGCGATTCGGCCGAACGTAAATAATCATTGCATGCGTTAATCATTGCTTTTGCCGTTATGCGAAATAGTGTAGCACGCTCATTGACAATTTTAATGCGACTGTTGACGGTCTCTTCATCGCTAGCAGCCAAATTTATTGATTTCATTTCGTTGAGAGCACCCTGAAGAGCGACTCCGTGTTTATTAATCAAATCGTAGCAGGTGCGTAGACTCTCTAAACGATCGGTTAGGTCGCGCACTACAGTTGTGATCTCTTGACTGGGCACCACTTGATAGGTTTCCTTCTCTTCTTCCTCCTCACTTTCCATAGCCCGAATGGCCTTTACTTTGGCCAGCTCCAGAGCAGTGACCCATGATTGACGTTCTACCTCGTTGGCAGTCTTGATGTGAAATGTTTGAGTGCCTCCGTTTGAGACAACAAAAGTACACGAGTCAACGGTGTGAATAAGAGCACCGTGTAAAGAGATGGTACCGCGACATGTATGATTCATTTCGGCCTGATTGCGATAGTAACTGAGAACACCCTTGGATAATACGAACCAGCGTTTTTGATAGCCTTTCAAGTAATTGGTCCACTTGAGAAGCCAACCTTTCATCTCCGGGTCATTGTCATTTTCGTTGTCGTTGCCGGGTGTCACTTTAGTAGCTACGGAAACATCTGTCATTATCACTCCACCAGCTCAGCACTCAATTATTATACTCTCGTCTCGTGTTTACGTTTATTTATATTCCTTTTTTAATTGTTTTACTTTTCGTAATAATTTCTGCTTTTTGGACAAATTTATTCACTTGAATTATTATATTTTTATACAGATGAGTTTTGGTTGATTGATATTCTCTTTACTTTCTCCTCCTCGAAGTAAAAACAATAAATAATTTTTTCTTTTCTGGTCAGCCAAATTTTTGAGACAGCAATTCGAAGATTTACTTTTTTTTAGAATTTTTCTCGTTCAACCAAATTAAATACAAACAAATTAAGAAAAAATAAAGAAATTAAAACGAAAAACACAAATTTTATATTTTAACGCCACGTACTACTAATTTGCGTTCCATACACGAGTAGTAAAAAAATAAAAATCAACCAGTCAGTAAAAAATTGCAATTTTTTTTTTGTGTTTTACTTCCACTACTAGAGTATGTCACTTTTTTCTATTTCACACAACTCTCACTCTCCAATTGGGATTTTTTCTTTACTTTACAAAGTCATTAATAATTTGTTCATCTTTTCTTCAACTTAATTTTTACGTATTTATTATTCACAAATATGCTTCAATTACTACCATTTGATTTGGATATTTAACAATTGTTTTCATAAAATTTTTTGTTTCTTATTATAACAAAAGCTGTGAAAAATTTTCCGTATTTTTTTCTTACAATTTTTTTGCTGTGAAAATCTTTCTATGCCTTAAAAAATTTTGACAAGTGAATTGAATAATGTCAATTTAATCTCTAACTGGGAGAGCACAGTTTTTCTAGCTCTCATTTTGTTAAATTATTAGAAACTTTAAAAAATTATGATATATTATCAATTAATTTCTAATCAATGGCCATAGATTAGCCAATTGTGTATTAATTAGTCTAACATGACTTTTTCCCTATAAGATTTTTTATGCTTTAGAAAATGTTATCTTTAATTTAGGGGAGAGTATTGGTATTTTATTCGCTGGGCACTACTTTTTTCGTTTTTGAATCATATCTGGGAAAAATGACATTGCCAGATTAATGTTTTTTTTTCGGATAAAAAATAAAGCCAGAGTTGATATTTTAGGTATGAAAAGTAATGACATGTAAATTAGAGTAGAAAAAATAGCCGTTTTAATTTAAAAGATACAAACTTTTTTATTTAGTTTAAAAAGTCTAGTGTAGTTTATAGTCGAGATTTTAGTCTAATCTATAGTCTGGACTATATTCTATAAGGTATTTTATAGGCTACTCTATATCTGGTCTATGGGCTAATCTGTAATCTGATCCATGGCCTATTCTGTCTAGTTCTAAAGTGATGTAATTTACTTATATTTCCAATTTATTAGAATTTTGTATTTATTTGGTAATTGGTAAATTACAAAATTTCCAGTTATTGATTAAATCTGACTCTTTCTAACACGATTTGACGGTAAATGGTAAAAATATGCTATTACATATTTTATTTATTCCATATACATAAATTAAAATCCAGTATGTTACAGTTTATTCAGTTCAGCCTGCGGATAAAAAAATGTAGAAAAGTAACTGGTGATAAACTAACTATATTTAAATAAGCGTGTTATAGGAAGAATGTGATTTATTTTTAGCATCCAAAATATCGTGGTTTTACTGCTTCTAAAAATAAGATTAGATCTAGGACCTGTTCGCAAATGCAGTGATGAAATACAAATAAAGTGATGCGCATTTTATACATTCGAGTTTTATTTTCGTTTAACAACGCGAAATGAACTTCCTGAAACAAATTATAATTTAAATACTTACTCATTTATCCAATCAGCCACTTCTATGATGCGAGTTTTGTCGTTTTTCTGTGCATCATTATTTCTGTGATTTATTTCCGAACGTACTGCGCATCAGATGTATTTCCGAACAGTTCCCTATTTTAAAGTTGTCAAAAATTAACCCTTTCCGTGGTTTTGTCGAATATATTCGACATTACAATAGACTCTGTATTTAAGCATTTTTTGGGTATAATATTTAACTTTAGTTTTAATTTTTTTCTTTTAGATGAAAATGAAGACTTTATTATATTTATAATTGAGATTTTGAAAGATCTTCTGTATTTTAAAAGTTTTTAAAAATCAGATTTTAAGAAATTGTCACTTATGACTACTTTTTAAAAAGTGCTTTTTAACAACGTTTAAAAAACAGCTTCATTTAATGGCCAAAAAATTGTATTTTGGAGATCGGACTATGCAGGTTGAAATTGTATTGTATTGAAAGAAGTTTAAGAAGACATTTTACAAAAAAAAAAAATTCATAAAAAATATTGGTGGTACTTTTTGGAGACTGTTTTTCGAATGTCGAATATATTCGACATTTAACTTTGAATATATTCGACATTTAATTTTTCCCGGATTCAGCATACTCAAATTATCTTAAATATAAGTTTTCAAGTTTTTTTCTAGACATAAATTATTTTTGACCCTGAAAGGGTTAATAACATACCTCCAATGAAAAGCTAATGTAAAATTCATTGATTTTTCACCTAAATTTGTACTTCCAAGTTTGCTATTTGTAGTGAAAATTCTACATCATTGTCCTCACTTATTTTGCTGAGATACATTAAAATCGAACTGTCAGTCGCAGTTCTACGAAAGTACTGTATATGATTGGACCTTAAAAATGGGTGGGTCATTGATCTAATGCAAACCTTATTGTATCAAGTCCTGATTTTTTATTGTATATTACTTATTTAGTTCAGGGATCGCATTATTGGTAAAATTTTAACGAAAAAAATATTCTTAAAGAGACGTGATCTGGACGGACTTAATGAGACTACGACATTTCTGATCGAAAAATAAAACTTAGAAAATAATCATTAAAATGTATTTTTTTAATAACAAATCTTTACAATCCCTGGTTGCCAAAATTTATCATCAGTTTTGTAAAATATTTATTTTAGTATAGTTCTATATATAGTATATATTCATACTTACTTCTTGCAATAATATATTATTTATACTTGATAATATTTAACAAAAATTTTAAAATTCAGAAAAATATTTCTCAAAATCGCCTGGCTCAATACTTCAACTATTAAAAGATGTTAAAATTAAGTTTTATCAATTTAGCAATTCTTTTTTTGTTTTAAAAAAAGTATGCCACACTTCTTTAGTAATGCATTTTTTAATTAAAAATTTGAATTTTATATAATTTATTAATTTTTTAAACCATTGGTTTTCATACAAACATAAAAATAGAAAAAAATCTTACAATATTTACACAAAAAAATTGTTTGTATTTTTAATTATTTAGAGCTAAAATAGAGTACTTGTTTTGTTGTAGTTGTTGTTTATGTGGATTCCATTTGCATTCGAATAAATTAAAATGTAATTAATTGTATATATTTGTATGTAATCTTTACTCAACATTCTAAGGAAAATATTTTAAAATGTTCTTGTTTTTTCCAACGCTAAAAATATATATAAGTAGTTTGTGTTTTGTGGTGTTTTTGTTTAGGCTATGTTTTTAAAGATACTTCCATTTAATTACTACTCATTTTCAAATTTCAATATTCAGGCAAGTCACAGATTACAATTACGTTTAGGTAATTTAAAAGTATAATTGTTACACATTTTGATTTAAAATGAATAAAATTAAAATTTACGAATTAAGTATGGTAATTCTATTCTCTTAGGAAAGTAACATTTTAAGATTTTTTCAAATGCCTCTAACTATTTGGATGTTTTAGTTCAAATATTGTTGTTGTGAATATTATTGAAATTTTTTATAAATGTTTTAAAAAATTAAAATATATTTTCTTTTTTTTAAATAGAATAAAGAAATATTTTAAAATTAAAGCAGTATTTAAATGATAGATTGATTATTATAGATTACATAAAACACAAAACAAAAAGATTAAGAAAAAAGTGTTGAGTGGGTGGTGGGAAGGTGTTGCAGTAATTGTAGTTAAAAAATTAAAAAAAAAATAAAGTAATATATATTTGATATTTTCTTTTTTGTTTTTTTTTTTTTTGGTGTAAGCAATTTAAATAATTAAAATATGTATTAAAAATTATTGGGTGTTATTGTTGTTGTTGTAATAGCATATGATGTTGTTGTAATCAATAGTATACTTGACCGAGCGTAACATGCGAAAAAATCTGTAAGAAATATTTGGAATATTTGTTGTTTTTTTTTAAAAGGCATATATAAATAGAGAATATTTATCTTACGAAAAAAGATGTTAATGAAAACGAAATGCTTTTTGGTTTTCTTATTGGTTTTAAAACGAGAACAGTAATATAGTGTGATAGAAAAAGTTATATGTTTATAAAAGCCATTATTTCCATTTTCTTATTTGAAATAAGAAGGAGAAACAAATAACGCCTAGAACAATAAGGCAGAATTTGTATTGTATTAAGAAAACTTTAACATAACAAAATTAAACAAACACCACTTTGACAGAACAAGAATTTACAATAACACTTCCGGAGCATTTAAATAAAATTTTAACTCAATTTAACTCTTAAACAATAATTAGGAATTTATTTAAATACAATTTCAAATCTATGTTATGAATATGAACTCATTTAGTTAGAATTTATACAATTATGAATCACTTAAGAATTACTAATACTAATAAAGGTATATAAATTTAAATACAATTTTATAACAAGTCCTGCTCTTTAGATAGACTTTATAATCAACACGACAAAATAGTTTCGAAACATTTTTATATGAAAAAATTGTCATAAAAACAGAGATATGTTCCGCAATTTGATTCGAAAAACTTTTGAAATAAAATTTTTATTTTCGAATCGTATAACAGAATGTATCCCAGTTTACTTGGTTAGTATGTCATTATCATTAAAAGTCTGGTTTAGCAGGACTATGTTTTATAAATACAATTCTTTAATATATTAAATATAAAAAATATTTTTAATTAAAACGTAAGCCTGCAGCTAATATGCCAGCGAACACACAAAATCAAAATTTTGTAATTGCTATCAAATGTAATTTCAAACATTTTTACAAATATTTCATAAGAGTTTCAAAAACACTTTTATTTCAGATTTAAAATGAAATAGTCAGCGTTTGCTGAAACTTTTTTGCATTAAAAAAATTCTACTTGGATTTAACTTTAAATCAATGATCACATTTTTCGTTAATTTGTTATTATTAAAAGTGCAACATTTGTATTAAAGAAATGGCGGGAAATCGTAATTTATACAGACAAGTTAAAAACTGTAATTTCAAACAAAAATCTTTAAATTTGTTTTTCGTCTAACAAATCGACTACTAAATGGCTACGGTTCAATACAAAAGCAGAATATAATTGCATTTCACCATTTTCAAAGAGACAATTTTAACTTTTAGTACTTTCCTAAAATGTTATTTTAAATATTTTCTTTGTAAAACTTGCGATGTAGTTTGTCTCTAGATTTTGTCTAATAAAGTATGGTAAGTAATAAAATCTACCAAAATTTAATTTAAAAAATATTTTGGAAATTTTGAATTTAAAACCAAGAACATATTTTAAAATTTTAATTTGACAAAAAATATATATAAAAACTTGCAATAAAAATATATAAATTTCTCGGTAAGAGAATAAATTGAGTTAAAATCCCATTTAAAAATATATAATCACAATAGTTGAACATTTATATTAAGAACAACAACAACAATAGTAATAACAATTAAAATAAATACAATTTAAAAAAGGATTATTTCGTACAAAAAAAAAAGTAAAAGGCGTAAAAAAATAAAAAAAGCGTATAAAAATGGGACACAAATGAATAAAAAAAATATTAGAGATTTAATGTAATAAGAAAGACAAGGGCGGGAATAGGGGGGGTGCATCATAAACGCGAGGACAATTTATAAATAATAACACATAACGGTTGTATTTAATGAGTAAATAATAAATGGTGGGTGGTCAGGTGTTTAATGGTGAAACACACAAAACATTTATAATATTGATGAATTAGTAAGAGAGAGAAAGAGAGTAGTGAAGATGGATGCATTTGGAGGGTTCGGGTGGTGGCAATAATATTTATAGTAGTGGTTGCTTTGTAGATAATAGTAATTATAATAGTAATAATAATAAATTGGTGATGATTTGTTTTGTTTGTGTTGATGGTTGTTGGGTGTAGCGTAAATTAATAATGTTGTTTGTTTTTATTCTTGTGTATGGTGAAAATAATATGCATTGAGTTTTCTTAAAGATTTGATTTAGATTAGAATTTTGTTGTATGTATAGTTGAATATGTTCTATGCATATATATATATAGAAATATATGTATGTATTTATGTATGTATGTTTGCATATATTAGATGATGATTACATGGTATTATAAGCGGCTGTATTGAAGCTTTGCTTTGGTAAACTTAGCCTAGCGAGTGGATGAGTTTTTCCATGTTGTTGCAAACGCCTTTGCTGCGGAGGCTGTTGGTGCTGCTGTTGCGTTAGAATACCCTCGTTTATGTGATGCTGGTGATGATGATGGCCGGCAGTCGCTGACTTCTGAGGTGCGGGTGGTGGTCGACTTTCATTAAATTCATGTGGTTTCCCTGATAAAGACCTTTGTGGTTCATAGCTCGATCTGGGTCGGGGTTTAAATGTCGCCATGGTAGTAACTGCGTTTGTAGAGGAGGACGTGGAGGGGTTTGTTGCTGCGACGGGAGGTGTAGGATTTGAGTTTTTTGCAACAGCCGCCGTCGTAAGCGTTGTGGGAGTTGATGACGCTGATGTCTGATATTTGTGAACTAAACCCTTAACATTACGATCACTTTCAGAGGCCGATGTAGTCATTAGAGTTGTGTTAGTAGTTTGTTCTAAAAAGGGTTTAGTCGCTTGTTGTGTTGTCTGATGTTCTACATGCTGAGCAACTGGCGATGATGGCAACGAATGATGTCCCTTGACCGGTTTATTGCATGGTATAGTATTTACCAGGGCCGTAGTGCTTGTAGTTTGTACTTGGCCCTGTGCAACGGCTCCCACACTGCCAGCTTTGGCCTCGAAGCTTTTCTTTAAAATTTGCACATTACCCGATATGCGTTGATCGTCGGCACATGAAATGTGTTGCCCAGTTACAGATGGCCTTAGAACAACATTTTCCTCGTCACTACCCATTAGGGTGTTTTTGTTCTCAATATCGGACATGGTATAAGGTTCCGGAGCCGAAGCTGAAAATATATCTGTATTTATGGGACGACTACCATCACTACGTCGGCCAGCGCCTAATTGAGCCCCACCACTGGGTACAATTTCCTCACTGTTACATCTTTGAGCAAAACGTGTTCGTGTTCCAGAAGCAGCTGATGCTGAACGAAACAAATTGGTTCCTCGTTTGGTGTTGTGATGACTTTCCAAATTTTCATCTCCTGTCGTCGTCGACGACTGCTCTGTATTTGTGTCCTCCCCTTCACTACCGTTTTCTTGGCAGAGTTTTTTGAGAGCCGTACACTCTTCGAGTTTCTGTTTGGTCCGTTTAACTGTACCGAAGTGATGTTGGTGGTGTTGAGAATGAGTGGTTGAAGCAGTCTTATTACTCGTGTTAAGTTCATGAATTTGACCTTCAAAAATGGCATTAGCATTTGTATGCTGGCTAAAATTATACTGGCAACTATTGCGGTTGGTGTCGAAAGCTCCCCAGGAGCTGTTGCGCATGGGCATGCCACAACGAGTGTCCCCAGAACCCCAGGAGGCATGACGAGAGGGCAATTCTCTTTGGCGGGAACGTGTACGCACTATACCTTCATAGGATGCTACCGAGGTGGGTGCTGATGCCTGAGTTGAAATGGAATCAATACTGCTATTCGAACCCCGGCAACTGGCATCCATTATAATGCCTCCACTAGTAGCAGCCCATGATTGGGTCTTGCGATTATGTTGACGTTTTTGTATGGCCTCTTCTCGATTAAACGGCGGTATACTTGTAGCTACAATATTTGATGTTTGTGTAATCAGCTTGGCCGACGAAGTCCACACAGGACTACCCACTTTTTCTCTTCCACCACCAATGTCTGCTCCCGAATTGTTTACACTGTTATCAACAGCAACATCCTCTTCTTCCTCGGCAGTTTTTTCAAATGGCAAATTTATCGTCTTACGGTCCTCTACAACTTTACGGGTCGCGTCTTGTGTTTGATGATTTTCCAAATCATACACTATTGTACGAACTGATGTGGTCGCTGAAGGAGACGTTTGCATTTTTTGCTCATCTCTGCGGGCCAATGACGCCAGAAACATTGAAGTATTTAAAGGTGGAGTATGTTTCTGTATATGTAGAACTTGATTTTGTGTAACACTATAGTTCTCGCCATTACTACCGGGAAAACGCATATTTTTTGGTTCATCTGCTATGCTACGGTCGGGTGTTAAATTCTCTAAACTTTGTGACTGCTGCTTCATCACGATTGTAGTGGCCATCGGTGACTGTATGGTACGCGGCGAGGTACTGCTCGATCTTCTTCCATATCGTCTATGCTTATGATCACTACGTGCTGTTGGCCGAGACAACGTTCCCACATCCGGCACATCAATCGATGCCGCACTAACCACGGATACAACATCGGTGCTGTCTCCGCCCGATTTTGATTTCGATTGATTTAGAGCCTGTATTAAAGGCGTGGGTTCGCTTCCCGGCAATAGGCGGGCATCTTTTGTGCTCTTTAAATTTGTCTCACTTTTACTGCGCTGCAGTTTTTCTTTATTTTTCATGGCATCTAACATTCCCCGATACGTTTCCAGTTGATTGAGAAAATTCTTATTGGGCTTAATGCAGTTACGCCGTTGCTTGACGTGCTGTAAAGCCTTTTGGAATTCCCAATTGTAGGCTTTCATGGCATACGCTATAACCACAGAGGCCGAGCGACTTACACCCATCTTACAATGGACCAATACTTTAGAACCTTCGGCTTTAGCTCTTGTTATATACCGATATGTGTTGTCCCAATGTTTAAGTAAATTGGTCTTTTCATCGTCATAAACACGCACATTTAAATAGTCAAACATGCCCGGAAAGAAATTATCAATTTCGCGGGTTACATTTAAAATATGGCGTACACTAAAATTTTGAAAACAGTTAATAAAATATAGAAGTGTTGAACCAGACAAAGACTCACCCATTTTTTTGTAACTCCTCCAAATTGCTAGCATTCCATTCTGAGCCTAAATAAACATGATCAAATATTTCGGTGGGTGCATCCATTTGACCTAATATCATTAACATTTCTTCATCAATAAACGATTTGTATTCACCCAAATCCATATCTAAATGTTCTTCCAAACGACTGCGTATGTATTTTGAAGTGACCTCATCCAAATCAACTGACATCATAATTTCTTTCAGTTTCATTTTAATCACACTTTCGGTTTCTTCTTTAGCAGTAGGTCTGAATTAAAAACAAATATGAATAGAAATTAATCGTGTTATTTACAACAAATGTTCATCCAATTTACTTATTACGTATGGCATCTGGTGAAGGTGGTCGGCGACTTTCTATTGAATCCATGGCATTCCATTCATTGAGGCATGATTGCTCTGATTCTATGCGACTTTCATAATATGACAGCCAATCATGTGAGGGACCGCCCGGATAGAAATTATTCTCACGAGCCTTTTGAGATACTTTATGTAGAGTTTGCAATGCAGACCTTTTATCCGCAATAAAAAAGTAAACAAAATCAATATCGAAACTAAGTAATGTGGACAAAGTTTCCCTATTCACTTACCACATTGCTTGTACAGAAACTGGCTTAAAAATATGAGTCTTGCCATAAACTGACACACTAAAACCTCTGTACAAGAATAGAAATTGTAAATTAAAAAAATATTCTTTAAATTTGGGATAAGTTTTCTCACCCATCACCATCCAAATGTATGGTAGTATCAGCTAATATTGGCACAACCAAACCAATTGTTGTGCGTTCATTACAATCAATACCGAGCAGACAAGACTCCTCAACGCCCACACAATCTTGACTACTAGCATTGGCGGCCGTGTTTGAGTTAGTAGTAGAAGTAGTAGTAGAGGATCCAGTCATAGTGTAAGAATTGGCAGTTGTTTGTGTTATTGTGGCGGTGCTATTTTTGCTACTATCTCCCGAAGCACTAGTTTTATCTGATGCATCACATTTAAGACTTTGACGATTCGAGGCAGAGGAGGAATTTGATGAAAACCTTTTCTCTCGTAATTCCACCCAATTATCATCGATTTGTTGAAGTTGCTGCTGAAGCTGTTGCAAATGCTGCGAAGATGGTCGATTACTATCAACCGATAACTGACGTGCTGTGCCCATTGTTGGTGGGACAGCATTATTGCCCACACCAGCAGCAGCTGATGACATTGTTGATGATGAAGATGATGACGCAACTCTAGCTGAATTATGACGCATAATTTTACTACGCCTTTCGGTGGTTGTAGAACGATAACAACAACGAGATGCAATTACTAAATAACGTGTGCGATTAGCACGTTGTGATTCCAGTTTAACAGCCTTAAATAATAAAAAAGAATCACACATAGAATAATTTAACTCTATATAGAACATAAGTACTTTGTGATTAAATCGATTTTCTTACCATTTTCAATGTTTCCTCATGTCTAATCAAATAAAACATAGATTGCAAATGTTGTTGTATATCGGAATTGTTACTTTGTGTGCTATTTGTTGATCTTATTGAGTCGGTGCTCAATCGACGTTCGGCATGTTGTGGAATATCTTTGAGCGCTAATACTAATGCGGTACCTTTGCCAGCAAAGAAACATTCGCTCTTTTCATTTTTGCTACCCTCATCTTCGTCAGCTTCGCTATCCTATAAATGATTAATTAATGATAAAATTAATTTCTAAAAAATTTTGATTTTATTAAAAATTTTAAATCTTATTTTAATGTTAATGCTAAAGATGCAAAATCGCAAAAAAAAATCTGAACTTAAATTGATTGTTCGATATTATGTTTGACTTTAAATTGTTAATGTTTTTTCTTGAATGTGAAGCATTTCTATAATAATGAGAATATATTTGCAAATTTGTATTAAAATAATAGCTAATATACCAAATAAATCATATAAACAACTAGTTGTACCTTTAATGAGCCAATCATTTATCACACCTATTAAATAAATATTGAAAAAATGAGTAATAATAAGGGAAAAAATTCTTAAGAAAATTGCCTTGTTTAATGGGAAATCCCTACAAAATCTAGTTGGATATTTATATGTATGTGGATGTCTTTAACTTTTTTTAATGTAAATACACGTGTAGTTTAATTTATAACAAAAAACTATATTAATTTTAACTTAGAACAGAAAAATATAAATTAACAATATAAAATTGCGGTTGTTTTTTTTTAGCAAAAATTAACAAACGATAAACATACACGACAATAATAAATATTTATTATTGATAATAATCAAGGGAATTAAATAAATGTTTACTTTTTATACACCTCAAGTATTAACTACTACAAGTAGGAAAGAAACAAAAAATAAACAAAATTTAAAAAACGGAATAAATATGCCACAACATCAATAATGATGAGATATAGTCTAGCTAGAATTAAATAAAATATTGACAAAACAAAACAATAATAATATAAAAACATATAGCAATGACAATAACTACTAGTTAAATAGGGGGAGTTGATAGTAGTGAATCATCAACGTCATCATCATCACCCACTGACACTGTTATGATATATTAGATTACAAAATACTAGAAATGTCAAATGAAATAATAGAAGAGGAAGAAAGCTGCATTGAAATAAAAATAAAACTACGAAAACAATGATGGTCATTAATTTGTTTCAAATCATTATACACACAAAAATCAAATCAATTGTATTAATATTAGTTGTTTATTAATATGGCAAAAATATTAAACAAAAAAACTTAAATAGATTTCAAATGAAAACATTGAAATCTTATCAATAAAACAAATTTAATATTAATATGACGAATTTATTTTTAAATAGACAAAAAGGAAAAAAACGCAAAATATAATCGTCAAATAAAACGTAAATGTTTACAAAATAACATTCAAGGCAATACACACACAAAATATTTATAAAATTTAAAATAAAAGACCTACAAAAATTATTAGTGGAGGCAAGGTCAACAGAATTTTGACAATCATCAAAGAGCAAAGAAAATTTTGCAAAATAAATCTTTTAAGAGAATAAAACAAAAAAGAGCGGCTGGTTTGTTTATTCAAAACGTTTTGTATATATGACTATAAAAGGTTAATGAAATAAAAATTAGAATTATGCATAAATCTATTTAAAGGTATTAAGAAAATAAAAATACGTAGCAAAAAATAGGCATAGCATCTAATCTATTGTACAACAAATAATATATAATATAATACATATGTACCTAATAATATAAATAATAAAATCTTTAATAAATTTTAAATGACGATCTGCTTTAGCTCATTAATAAACAATAGTTGTCTTCCTTATACACGCAAATAGCTTAAAAAATCGGTCTTAACTACACAGATGATGAACACTTGTCAAGTCGTTTTTTGATATTATCCTTTTGTGATACTAAATATTATTTCAATTCGATTAAATTATTGGCATTAATCTTTGTTATTGCTATAAGTTTATGAACTTCCTTATCGTGGTATTGTACTTACAACAATTACGATTGCCTATATGAAATTTGTGGTTATACCTATTGTATTTTGATATATTATAATATTTTTCGATGATGCTCTTAATTAGCTACTACATATGCAAATATAAGTTACTTTGAAGAGATTATGTATGATATAAGATACGTAGAAATACACCTATGGCGCTCTCAGGTCTGGCCTGCGCTCCTTACTAGAATTTGTAATGGGAATCGAAAGCACGACCTCCGTACTGACATATTTATGTATGTAGGTACTAGATCATTTTCAACTAACCCACGTAGGCACGTAACATATATTATTATATAAAATAATTATCAGACGTTATTAAGGGCCATAATAAAATCCCATATTTAGTGCCTGTTTCAAAATGTCGAAACAACATTTTCTACTTATTTGTATGGCTCAATAATTAGTAACATAAAAATATACCTATTTATAAAAATTAAAATGTTCTTTCGCATTTATAGAAACCGGCACTTAGTTATTAGTAAGTTGTAATAATGGGCCTACATAATCAAATGACAACAAAATAAAAGCTCAATCGAACAAAATAAAAAAAATTGACAACTTAAGTATTGATCTCTGATAATATTTAAATAACTAACGGTATCTAAAGGAAGTTTTGTCACAAACTCGATACCTGACAACAGGAAATCAGAAAAAGCGATAAAATTAACTTTTATGTATACATATGTATGTATACATTTTGACAGTGTTCTTATTTTCATGAAAGAAAAAAAAACAAATTATTATAAACCGACAAGAAAATTTTTTATTACATATTTACATACATATGTTTGACAAACAAGAATAAATAAATAATATATGTGCATACATAATATGTTACAAATTAATAATTAGTTATGTATACATAATTAACTATTAATTTGTAACATTACAAAGATGACAATATTCCAAAATATTTTCTTAAACTGTCAGACCACTTAATAAGAAAACAAATAAAATTACCAACAGCAAAAAAGCAAAACAAAAATGAAAATAAAGCCATAACATAAAAAAGAAATGCAAGAAATGAGTAATTTTTTTGTGGGTATTTGCGCAACTCGCACTTTTTGCCTTATTTGTGCACATAAAAAATACAATAAAGAAGAAATTCATACCAAGACGTACATATATATAAGCTGACTTTTTTAGTTTCAGTTCTATAAAAGTTACATTGTTTGTTTAAGCAAAGAAATATGAATGAATAATACACCCTTTTTATAAATATATGTATGACTTTTTTTCACTTATAAATTTTTCTTAAAAAAACCTGCTATATAAACACTTTAACCAATTTTTACAAGTGGATCTTAAAGTTATATTATATTTTTTGTTTTTTTTTTTTTTTTTGTCTTTACCATGACATTTAAGATTCCAAAGTCTTAATTGCAAACAAGAAAGGTTCACTTTTTGTATTTTTAAAGGTCGGTCTTACCGAATTGGAACATTGTGGTGAACCAGTGACACTTGGCGAGCGTTGTACTGTCACTAGTGCCATTTTATTTAGAAATCCTTTGTCCGTGGTGTTGTTTGGATGTATTTTTATTATTTATGATGTTTTGTCGTCTTGTAACGACAGTATTATTTTCTTGAAGTTGTCGTCGCCCCTGTATTTTTTTATTTTTTCTGTCGTTTCCTACAACTGTTGTTTGCCTCAGCAACTGCCTTTTACATACACTTATTTTCTTGTCTTCGTTTCCTTAATATTTTTTTCTTTTTTTGCACAGATTTTTTCACTCACTGGCCGTCTTCAACTTTTACATTTGTTGCACAAATTCATTTTCTTTTCGTTTTTTAGCAGAAAAATACATTAACTACGTGTTATTAATTTCATTGATAATGCTTTATTTTTTTAATATAAATTTACAAAAATTCTATTGCAAATATGTTTTTTTCTTGTTTAACTTCTAACAAAAGAAAATATCGTAATTTTTCCTTTTTCACAAACACACACACACACACGTACTGGTCGTAGAAAGACATTTAACACGACGCCATATTTATGAAACAAAATCTGTCAAATTAGTAGGAATATGATAAGAGTGGCAAGGTTTTGTTTGTTATTATTGGCAATAATTAAAAATCTGGCAAGTATATTTTTTGCTGCTTTCTACACCGTTAAAGTTTTTCTTCGGGCTAAATATTATTTAATAATGTAAATAATATTTAATATGGATGATAAAAATATACCATTTTAATAATACACAACAAAAGTCTCATATCAAAAATTCAAATAAAATAAAGAAGTATAGTGTAGATAAACTGTACATACATATAAATTTACGGAAAATACGGATGGAAAATTTTAATCTAGTATAGTTCTAGAACAAAAAGTAATATCAAAAACAAAAAGTTAAATTACAAAAAAAAAATTATTTTGTTGTTTAATAGTTTAAAATGTTCTGAGTTAAGAAATAATTTCGTTTAAATCTTCAATTCAATGTAAATTAATTAAATTTCTTTATTTTTTAATATGTGAACGGTTGAGTTTAAACTCATTTATAAAGCATGACTGTGTGAACTCAGTAGTATTATGTAGCCACTAGGATGTATTCAATACAAGGTGACATCATTAGCCCAACTTATTAAGCCCCCTTTACACGAGTACACATGCAATATGATCTGTCAAAATTTTGTGTAAAAAAAAAAAATTGACAGTCGTATGGCTCTCTTCATTTTTTGAAATGATTAAAAAAACAAGCAAGTCACATTAGATCTGGGATGTATTTTAAAGATATACAAAAAAAGTAAAACAGCCTTAATGGAAATACATATGTAATTTTTTCGATTAGAGCGTGCTCTATTTTCGTATGACAAACATAAACAAAACAGCTGTTATATGTAAAATACATCCAATACCAATCGTGTAAACCAAGGCGAATAGGTGAAGTCATTTCATTTTGCAGCGAATTCATGAAATTTTTTATATATGTAGTTTGACAGCGTCGGGTTTGAAAGAGAATTTTTTTTATATTGAGTTTGACAACTTCGGGCTAAATTTCCATGGACAAAAAAACAATCAGCTGTTGAAATGACTTCACCTTATTAGTTTCGCCATGGTGTAAACACAAAAAATATAAATCATACGATTTTAATTCTCTTTTTTGTCATACGAATGAAATTTTATTTCACTTTACGTACGTAAAGTGTGATCGTGTAGAAGGCCCTTTATTGTTTACAAGTTTTTATACATAGAAATGTATACAGACTTAAAACTTACTGTTGTCAAAAACTTTACAATCGTGCGCTTTTCATAAATAGCTTTTTGCAATTTATGAACAGTCGACTTTAAGAATTTAACCAATTTAAACAATTAATGACATTTTGTAAAGTAAAATTGCTAAAATGAAAATTTGTCAAACTGTTTGTTTGAAAAACTTATAGTTGTAACTGTACAGTTATATTAATAACTACTGATTTTTATGATTTTCAGCCGACTCCATTTTAGCGGCGTCATCATTCAAAACCAACCGGCGGCTACGTTCATCCAGTTTACAACTGCTTGGCAACGGTTTCTGACGACCTTGCTAAATAATAAACAACAATATTTTCTTTTTTACACACTGACGGAATTTCATCAGAAGCCGCAGGAACAAAAATTACAAAAATTTATTATAAAATAATTAAACTTATTTATAAAGTGTAAAGAAACTAAAAAAATTGTCATAAATCGAAAAAGGAACAAATAAAATGTCAGCTTTTATAGAAGAAACCTCGAATCGATTATTACCTAGAATTGTGCTAATCGCATGTGGATCATTCAGTCCACCAACACCTATGCACTTTCGTATGTTTGGTAAGTAGTAATAAAGATTTTCATGAATAATTTATCAATATCTCTTTTTGTAAAATAGAGATTGCCAAAGATCACTTTGAAATGCAGGGTACCCACAAGGTTATAGGCGGCATTGTCTCACCCACTCATGATGCATATGGTAAAAAAGGCTTGGCACCGGGTAAACATCGTTGCTCCATGGTAAAATTGGCTTTGCAATCCTCCACCTGGATACGTCTGTCGGAATGGGAAACGCAACAAGATGGCTGGTCACGCACTCAGGCGGTTCTGCAGTATCATCAAAATTTCATGAATAATTATATAAATTCACCTGATTTGGATAATATGAATAGTGGAGATCATCAAATACCTAGCTGGTTGCCACCAAGTCTAAGGGAACGTCGTGATCCAGTACAATTGAAACTTTTATGTGGCGCTGATTTGTTAGAATCGTTTGCTGTACCTGGTTTATGGGCGGAAGAAGATGTAAGTTTTAATAAAATACTGGTTTTACTAGGTAAATTGAAATACATATGTCATTTAGATTGAAGATATTATTTCCAATCATGGTTTAGTTGTTATATCACGCAGTGGTTCAAATCCTGAGAAATTTGTATTTGATTCAGACACTTTAACGAAATATCAAGTAAGTACTATAAAATTATCAAAACAGATACCTATTTAATAATTCCTTTTAAATAATTTAGCGTAATATAACTTTGGTCACCAATTGGGTATCGAATGAAGTCAGTTCAACTATGATACGTCGATTGCTGGGACGTGGTCAATCTTGTAAATATCTTATAGATGATATGGTTTTGGAATATATAAAACAATTTGGTTTATACCAATCGAACACGTAAGTGGACACTTTTTCTATTAATATTTTTTCTATAACAATCATTACATCCCCTCAAACAAACCACATTGCATTCAATCAGTTAGTCATAGACATCTTTTCATTTCACTTGTACATTTATCATTTTTTTAACAAATCCAACTTACGTACACTGAACATTTTATCAAATTAAAAAAACAGAACCAAATCTTTACTGTTTAACTCTCATTAGTTTGTTGTTGTAATAATTCATTCTAAGATTAAAATAATCTCTATTGTTTTTTATGTGTGCTTATATTTTTGTCTGCTTTTTTCTCATTTATTTACAATATATAAAATTTTATTTTAAAAAAACACTAAAGCAAATCTAGCTGACCTCCTCCTTCCTCTAACACCTTAAAATGCACTTCAACTACTGCCATCACAACTGGTAGCAACACCAAAACCACCACAACAACAATTACTACTACTGCTAATCTAGCTACTAATAGTAGAAGTCTTACAATAAACTCTGATAATAAAAATCAAAATTTAAACATCGATATACAATTATTGTCTTCAAAATCTCCCAACAACTCTTCTTCTGTAATAGCACCAGAACACAATAATTTAGCACACGTTACCTGGAAGTTATATATGGAGTGTGAGTGTTATTAGAAAAATTTGTAAAAATCAAAACCAAACAAGATCAAACAAATTGTTAATTTAATTTTATTGTGATATTTTAATTTAATTTTTAGTTTCAATTATATTTTCATTATTGAAAAAATGTAAGATTTTATTTTTTCTTTATTTTGTTCAGTGTACTTTTTGATTGGTAATTTCCAATTAACAGCTGTTTATTTTTTAGTTTTATTCTGCGCCTTAAAATATGCTGTATTATTAGTTTTCACATTTATTTTATGGTTCTGTAAATCGACTTTAAAAAAGTTAACGAAGTCGGAATTAGGAAAATTTGGAAAGTCGACAAGTTTTAAAATTGTAGAAAGTCGACTTTTGATAAATTGCAAAAAGTCGAACTATCTCATAAAAACAAATTTTTAATAGTTTTTGTGTTGTTTTCAATTTATTTTTTACTGGCCTGTTCCAGAAATTATGATGCTAAAAAAAACCAAAAACGCTGATGCAGTGCGGTGTTGCACTTCTCAACAGGCCCATATTTTTACTTAATCAATAACTCTGTTTAATTAATAACAATATTAAACACTTCACTCCAATCTATAAGAATTGGTACATTATAGGACCTAGCTCCCACATTAAATTTTGAAAATTCATTTTATAGATGGCATTTGTAAAATTGAGTTAAAATGGCAGCCTTTAAGGTATAAAATTTGTTTAAACTATGGCTACAAGTTAAGGTTAAAAACTTTTAATTTGTTGATTAAATTGTGGCCATTTTATTTTCTTTTGAAACGAAATTCCTAACGCTATAAAAACAATTCAACACAAAATCGAGCCATTGTGTAAACTCATCGGAAACACGCTTAAAACTAGAGTTTTTTTTTAATATATTTTATTAAACTTGAGAATAATATCCTAACATAAAACCTTTAACTTAATAAGGAAACAAGTTATTTTAAGTATGCATTTTTTTATTTTAAATGTAGTTCAGTCGTTTGAACGATGTATTGTCTAACGAACAATGCATCTTTAAACCTCTTTCACATAATTACTTTTTCCACTTTCTCCACAACTAATAAAACTCGAACTTTCAAAAGTATATACAATTCTCCACTACATTTCATTCAACCTTTTATAACTTAAAACCCTATGATAAAGTATTTATATATCTCTCTCGTTCACTATTGCTTACGCTTTTTTTGGGAACTTTAGTAAGTATATAACATTATTAAACCGAACTTCTAAACAGGATAAACTTTTTAATATTGCTTACATTAATCAACAACAAAATGTTAACATGCAAACATCATCAATTGAGACAACACCATCAGATGATGAAGATGTTGACAACAATGATGATGAAGAGCATATGGATGAAACAGATTTTTCATTAGTTAAAAATATATTAAATAATAGCAACAATTTAGATAATCGTAAAACAACAATGACAGCAGCCAATGTATTTTGTTGTGGTGATAAATCAGGTGCCGGTGTAATTGGTAAATTGTTGGGTCATAATGTTAATAATAATAAAAATAAGAAATCGACCACAGGACCGGGACAAGCGGTGCAAGTGATAACCAATGAATGTGGTATTACAGAAGTTGTATTGGATGATAATGAGGTAAGTTATCTACGTACGTAGCTGTACTTTATCTTACTTTTTTTAATTAACTAATACATTATTTATGATAGATGAAATCCAAAAAACTTAAAATGGCAGATCATGTTTAAATCTCATTAACAAAGTAATCTAATGAATTCCAAAGATGTCTTAAGTGCGGCTTAAACAAAAGGACTGTTAAGTAATGGCTACAATAAACAATTCCAATATCTATTTTACTATTTATTGTGATTGTGAATTAAACATACTAATTTACATATACATTTATTTAAACTTATTTATGCACTTTAAAGTGTTTTACAAAGGCATACTATTACTACTATTTATGAATTATTAAGTGTAATATGATTATCAATAATTGTTTAAATAAAATTATGTATACTTATTGAAGTAAAAGTTTTGATATATGTTTTTAAGTATGTACACAGAAAAAAGTTCCTACATAGTACGTACTATGAACTGTTTGACTTAAGTTAATATTTAAGTATTACATATTTCCAAAAACCCAAAACATGGTATTTATGAGCTTTTCTTATTATAATTGGTACTTTTTGAGTTTTCTATAATATTAAGCTTTAGGGAATGAAAATCTACAGTAAACGATTTTTGGTACTTTTTCATTCTACAGTCGGTACTTTTTGTTTTTTATACCCACCATCAAAAAAGAATTGGAATATATTGATTTTGACATTCCGTTTGTAACAAATCGAAATATCGAATATATGTAAAATTATATATATTCTGGGTCCATATTTAATTCTAAGACGATCTAGCCATGTCTGTACGTCCGTCTGTCTGTCTGTTGAAAGCACGATAGAGTCCAAACGGAAAGAGCTAGAGAGTTTAAATTTTCCACAAATATTTCTTATAGGTAAGGTTTGTTTGGTATGGGCAATATCAATCAACGTTTCCGCATAGCCCCCATACAAGTTCCTCCCCAAAAAATAGCTTTAACTGTTGTCATAACTGTTTTAAACATGCGAGTATAGCGATGAAATTCGACATAAATAAGTTTCATATGAGCCAAATTCCCTCTACCAAATTTTATGAGGATCGGTTAATAATTTACCCTACCACCCATATAAGGTCCCCTTCAGAAAATGACTTTAACGATCATTACAGCCTTAATAATAAGAGCAAAGCGATTAAATTCGGCGTAAGCAAGTTTCTTACGAGTTAAAATTACTCTATCAAATTCTATGTGGATCGATTCACAAAATGACTTCAATGCTCACTACTGGCTTAAAAATACGAGTATAGCGCTGAAATTTGACATAATTGGCTCAAGCCCTATTTCAAATATCAACCTAATGTTTATAGGGGAGTATTCCATTTACGGCATACGGTTTGATGGTGGGTATATCAGATTCGGTATAGTCGAATATAACACTCTTACTTGTTTGGTTTCTAGTACTTTTTCGACATTCAAATGGATTCGGAATTATTGAACATAGAAACATAAAATCATACATATAGAATCCTGATGGAATGAGCATTTATAAGACTAAACTTTGTGTCACATTTTTATTCATTTTTTTGAATCTTTTTTAATATTAAACCTAGAAACATGGAATTATCAGCTTCCTGATTGAAAGAAAATCTGTAAAGGTGAACTTTCTGGTACTTTTTCGTTTTCCAACTGGTATTTTTTCGATTTTTTGTAATAAAATATGTATTAACTGTTATTTTAAACATACTATATTGAAGGATATACATATAAGATTCGGCACATCCGAATATACAACGTTTACTTGTTTTTTTGTGTAATGAGTGCTATCGCAACTGTAACTGACATTTAGGAAAACAGACAAAATGTCTGATGTTTATGTAGCAATATTCGAACATTGTAATTTGTTTGATGTCCTTTTTTTCTAATTCACAAAAATGCATATCTAATTTCCATTATAAATAATTTTCATATACATAGGTATGTATGTTGAAATCAATTTTCTGAAGACCTCCGGCATCTTCAGGGTTCAAATCTTTAAATATACTATGGTGAATGGTAGTTACGATTACTGTTACTTGTTAGGTTATTTATGTTCCTCTGTCTTCTACACAAATATTTAAGTGAAATTGTTTAAAGTTTATAAAGTTTATTGACATTGTGGGTTTATTGTGAACGAGAGACTTTAAAGTTGAACAAACAGCATTCTTTTCATAGTTGTGTAGGTAAATCAAGGGCTTCTATCGTTGCCTGTAGTTTTAAACTATTAAACCATTTCCAAATTCTTCGTCTTTTCTTTTTAGCTTTATTTGCGTTTACAGATGCCATTGCTCATAAACTATTAATTCATAATGCGTTCTTCAATTTAACCCCACTTTCGAACTGATTACAATTAAAATTGTAATCATTCAAAGAAAATTTAATTTAAAATTAAAACTTAAGAAAATTATTGTACTGAAAATGACGTTGAAGCGCAATATTAATTCATAATTATAATTTGATTAGAGTTAGAAAAGTTGTCTGTATATTTTTAGTTTTTCATTTAGTAAACAGTGTATTTATGCTTTCCCCTGCAATAGTACATATTCATCTGTCTTAGTATGTACTAGGGTGATCGATTATTCGACATTTTCCAAAAACCGGTTTTCGAATAGTTCGAATAGTTGACATTTAAAAAAAACCGATTGATATTTTTCGATTTCAGAAAAAACCGGTTAACCGGTTTTTCATTATAAATAGAAAAATATATTTTAATTTGAAAAACTTAATGTTTATGTTTAAATTTGATTAATAAAACATGGCCCGAAATGTTTAAAAGTTTAAAAGACTATAACTTTAGATCTAGTCGTCTGATTTACATTATTTCTTTAATATAAAAATATTTAGGAAAAAAGTGGGACACTTCTGGTAAACATATGGTACTATGTAATCCTAGCTTATTTTAAAAGCCCTGTTTATGAAATTTGCATAGGCATTCCAAAACTTCCATAAAATTTCAGCTGTAAATTAATTATTGTAATTGGAATATATTCTTAAGATTGATAAAATTTTATCAAACTGTTATCAATTTTACAAATAAATTTTTTTAATTAATTAGGAAAATCAAAAAAGTTTAACCAAATGAGCTGTAGAAAAATATACGCTAGTTCCTCGACTCGAATATTTTTAAAATTTAGACGGGCTGTATTATTATTTACTTAAAAATTTCATTTAAATAATCTTTGAATACAAAGCAAATAAAAGTATTCGAAACCGGGTTTTTAAAAGTGAAAAAACCGGGTTATTCGATATTCGAAAAATCAACATTAAGAAAAAACCGACACTGGTAAAGCAGAAAAAACCGGTTTTAAAACCGGTTGAAAAATCGAGTCGATCACCCTAGTATGTACTACGTTTTAAATTACTTACAACAATTGTTGCATTTTATATTGACCACAAAATCAAACTGAAACTATTTCATGCAGCACAAATATAAATTGTTAATACAATAAAACCAGAGAGCAGAGGCAAATATTTACGATTAATAGAAATCAATGTTAGTCGACAATAATAACTACAATTGTATTCGTTATGAATTAAATTTAATATTGAATATTATTCAGACAAATTTGTCGTTAAGAATATTTAGAGAATGAAGAGTAATTTATATTGAAATTTAAAGGGGAAGGAGTCCCATGTTATTTTTAAGATTTTTAAAATTATTTGTATTTAATTCTTCTATTCAAAAATAAGTCATTCTTGTGGCATGGCAATGCCATCTCGCATGGTGGAGATTGTGAAATTTGACCTTGTTAGACTTTCCTTGGAGTTTTTATATTGCAAGTCTATCTGCCGGTCCACACTAGGAAACTATTTTTGGGAAACTTTTGATTTTGCTTGAGAGAGAAAGAAATATCATTCAACTCTCTCGCGGTACGAAGTTTCTCGTACTCGGAAACTCGTTTTCTTATTCTTCTCATTTGTACAAAAACAAATCAAAGCAATTAACACGTAGTTTCTGAAACAAAAGTTTCTAGGAAACTTCTAAAGAGAATTGTGGACCAGGTCTATGTGTAGACATTAAGAAAACTTTAAAAGAGAATTAAGAAAAAGTTTCTCAACTAAAGTTTCGGTGTGTGGACCGGCACTATGTAAATAAATCAAAACCACAACAGCCTTAAAGCCAACAAAACCCATACATACAATCGTTCAAATTCAGTTCGATTTATGCGCAAGAAACGATAACAATTTGACGTTTCAAATAAATGCTATGATATCTCAGAGTAGGGTTCTATAAATCGACTTTCGAATAATCGAACAATCGACTTTTTGTCGAAAAAAGTCGAAAAGTCGAAGTCGACTATTTTGTTCCAAAAAAGTCGATAACTCGACTATCGTCTGTGAAAAAAGTCGACTTTGTGAATAAAAGTCGAAAAAAGCCGAAAAGTCTGAAAGTCGAAAAGTCGAAAAAAGTCGATAAGTCGAAAAAAGTCGAATAAAGTCGAATAAAGCCGAAAAAAGTCGATAAGTCGAATAAAGTCGAAAAAAGTCGAAAAGTCGGAAAAAATCGAAAATTGTAGAAACAAGTCAAAAATTTTAAAAAAGTGGAAAAAAAGTCAAAAACTCTAAAATAGTCGGAAAAACTCGAAAAAAGTCAAAAAATAGTCGGAAAAAAGTAGAAAGAAGTCGAAAATAGTCAAAAAGTCGAAAAAATCGAAAAGTCGAAATAAACTATGAAATACAAATACAAAATACAATAAAATGGCTACAAAATCCGCAACCTTAGCCGCACTCCATTTAATTTACATTTTCTCTGGGAACCAGAAAACGCAACCGCATCCGCAGGTTTGTATTTCTACTCTCAAGAGGGAATGACAAACTAGTCACTTATTACTGGTAATAAATATTGGTTAGAATTCTTTCCCTTACTTTAAAATTTAGCAAATAAAAGAGCTGGAAAACATACATACATATGTATGTATGAATGTGCAATAGAAAAAAAGCACAAGCTAATAGAATAGAATATATAACACTTCACTTTTGTTGCAACAACATAAATGGCTTCAGTTTATAAATTCTATTCAAAGTGCAATGTTGTTTGCGTAATTTATGAAAATTTCTTTTAATTTAAATTTAAAAAAATTTTTAATTTAAAAACAAAATTAAAACAATGTTTTTTAATAAACGCGTAGGATGGCCAAATCCTATCAAGCAAAAACAACAGCAACGTCAACAACATCAGACACCGCAACCAAATGATCAATTGCCATTTTTATCGCGGTCACGATTTAGTGCTTTACCACATTTTCATGCCACAGCCACAAATGAACAAGATGCAAATCTAACACTATTTATAGCGATTTTATATGTAATCGATATGTTTGGTGTATTTCCGTTCGTGACACTTCCGGCTCTACTCGTTGAATTGGGGTTTTTTGGCATACCTTTGGTCATATCAGTTGTGGTTTTACAAATTTATACTTCATTTTTATTAAGCGAATGTTGGACCATGGCCCAGTCATTGGATTCGTCTATAAGCAATAAAAGCAGGTGAGCTAAGGCGACCTCTAGAACATTGCAAAGTTAAATGATTTTGTGGTTCTTTGACAGATATCCTTATGCCGCTATAGCTAATTTGGCCTATGGTCCCTATGCGAGTTTTTTGGTTACCATTCTCTTGAATGTTAGCATATTTGCCAATGGCATACCAAATATTGTTATGGCTTCACAAAACTTGGAGTTAGTAGGAGATCGCATGACTAATGGAGAATTTATATTTTCTTTTTGCTATTGGGCCATTATAGTGGGTATATTTTTGTGTCCCATGGCCTGGTTGGGTAGTCCAAAAAATATGAGGTGGGTATTTTATTGGTTTTTTATGCATATAAAGGTTTAATTTTTAAAACATTTACTTTTAGAGGTTTGGCCATTTTCTCGGCTGTTGTAATGATAGTAATAGTCATTCTATTGTGGTTTTGTCTATTTACGGCTTCTTCAATTGGTAAACCCTTTGAAGGTGTTAGTTTTGGTGGGTTTTTGTTAAATGTTTTCCTTTCGTTAATTTAACATTTAATGTTTTATTTTCTAGATCTGCCGCCATTTTTAACTATTTTAAGTGGCTACAGCATTTTAGCTTTTCAATTTGATATTCATCCCATGTTGTTGACTTTGCAAATTGATATGCGCCAAAAAAATAAAGTTGGATGGGCTTCTTTTTGTGGTATTGCCAGTAAGTGAATAATAATAACTTGAATTTATTTTGGATTAAATCTTTTGTTTGAACTTGTTTTCGGTTCGAAACTTTTCTGCTAAATATGAATCAACATTTTTCCACCACGTCAGGTTTTCGAGATATCGAGTCCTAAAGTTAAAAAAACACCGTTTTAGCCATATTTGAGACGTTTTTATAGCGTCTTTGTTTGTAAAACCTGTTATTAAAGCTGAAAGTCCTATTTGTCGACAAAAATTTATTTTTTTCTGCACTTCGACTCTTTTAGATAGTTCTTCGTTATAAGACTGATAATAGTCAAATTAAAATCGCTTATAATTTCGTTAAAACACGTTTAATTTGAAAAAGGGTCTTATTTTGAGATCTATGCACATATTTTTTTAATCTCAAAGTTTGTAGATAGTATTAAAAAAACTCATATTGTCAGGTTATCCCAAATTGGTTCAGAGAGAACCATCCAATCGACTCATACCTTCATATAAGAGCCCCAAACAAATTATAAATCAAAAGTATTATTTGGTTTCTACAAGTTTAATTTAACATTACCTCAAACGCGGTAAGTTAAACAACTAATTCCTGTGACCGTGATCTGATTTGACTTCCATATATCCGACTATATATAGTTATTCAAAGGAAAGATTAATTTATTTGTTCAGTTATCACCTCATACCGGTTTTATCTTATTCTGAAAAAAATCATTGATTAAGTAACTTTCTTCCAGCCACATCGACTATGGCGATTTTAGGTTCGATTATAGCAGCCTATAAATTTGGTACCATGATAGCGGAAAACGTATTAGAAACTTTGCCTCGCAGTCTACCGTTATATATACTGCTGATATTAATCACAATACAACTGTGCTTTTCTGTCACAGTGGGAAGTTCGGCTTTGTTTTTGCAAATTGAAAACTATCTCAAAATATCGGAAGGTACAAAATAAAACTCTGTTTCCCAATTTAAAATAGCTTTTAATTAAAACATTTTTTTAGTTTTCTCCCTAAAACGTGTCTTCATACGATCCACAGTGGTGGCTTTACAGGTAATGATTTCTGAGTTTTTGCCAAGTTTTGATGCTTTAATGGATATTGTGGGTGGTACCATAACGGGTCCATTGGTTTTCATTTTACCACCTTTGCTGTATAGACGTATGGTTCAACTGGAGCGTTATCATCAACGTATTGCCACTGAAGCTGCCTATGGTAGTTTACCCTTAGATTTAAATTATGAACCCTTAGATGGACCACCACCACAATTGGCACAGAACTCTCGTATCACTTTGCCAGCACTTTTGGAAGTTTGTTGGTTGCGTACTATTTACACGTTCAATCGTTTGCAATGCGATTTATCTTGTTCCATGGCCGTTTTACTGTTTGGTATATTGGCTACATTTTTTTCGACATATTTAAATCTTTTCCAGATTAATGAACTTTTTCGCAATAATTCACCATGTTTTAACAATTTAACTGCAGGCAATAGCAATTAAAAAATGTAATAGAAAAGACTTTTAAAATTAAGATAATTTTAGAAAGAAATTACTGTATAAGTTGTATGTAATAAAGTGGCCAAACGAGGAAGTTTTAAAAATATTTGTGTTTTTTATCTTTTTAAAAAGGTTATTTTGAATACATTACGATTTTACTACTTTTACGATTAACTTTTTTTAATATTTAAGACCCATTTTTTACATAAACGCATTTTAAAACGTTAGCTTGCGATGAGTGGTCTATTACCCTAAAAATTTAATAATCTGACTCTGAGTTATCATTGTACAGCAAATATAGCAGTAGTAATAGTGTATATTAACTATTTTTCTTATTAATTGTCGCTTAATAATAAAAAAACACGAAGTTAACACGGCCATTGCCCTTCGGGTAGGTTTATATTTTTATTATTTCAATGGTTATGTGAATGTGTAAAAGTAGTAGTGGCTCTCAATTTATGTAGTATATGATTATAAACTATAATTTTTATATTTTAGTTTGATTATTATTTCTACAACAGTTTTTTTTTTATTAAATTTATTAATTTGTTTACAATAAATTACATTATTATATTTATTTGTATAATAAATAATAATTACGCACAAAACAGCAGTCTTATATAAGATGAAATATATTTGTTATATCATTTTGTATTTGCTTTAAGAATTTATTTTTATTAATATTTAAATTGAATTCATAAATGTTATAAATAAAAAAAAAAGTTATTTATATGAACATTTGTTAGGGCACTACAAATAATCAGATTAGTTAATCTAAAAATAAATTTAATCTTATGTTAATCCCCTTTGATGTTTTTGAGTACAAGATTAAACTTCGCAGTGTTGCCATACAAAACAACAGAAAACTTCACTGTTTGTTATCAAAACAATGCATATTTTATAAAAAAGAAGAAGACAATTGTAAATTTAATATGAAAATTAATGAAAACTTAAATTAAAAACAAAAAAATGTTTTTTGAAGTGTCCATAATTTATACTAATCAATAAATAGAACATTTTAATGTTTATATTTATAAAAAATTTATTAATTTTTTTGCATCAGCTGTTTACACTTTTACATTTCGTGCTTAAGATTAAACCACCTCCATTGGGCGCTTAAACTTGCAAACAAAATTAACTAATTGAGTACTCAAAAACATCTTTCGAGGACTAATTTTAATTTAATCGCTAATCTTTCACCTAAAGATTGGCCCTTAATGAATGAAATGAAATGTTGAGAGTGTTTTAAATGAAATTAAATTTTATTAAAGTTTCCTACTTAATACTAGATTAAAATATTTAACTGTTTATTATTTATTGTATAAACAGTTATAATCAGGTTAATATTTGCAATAACAATTACAATGTTTTAATATCGAACACACACACACACACTTAAGCAACACTAAATATAACCAAAATGTATACACAATTTTTTTTTTTTTTTAATTTTAAGAATTGGAATTATTTATTATGGTATTTATAGATTAATAACTGCATTATGCTAAAACGATTATTAAAGTTAACAATAGTTTACTATACACTTTTTCCATTAAAAAAAAGGTTTTTGCATAAGTCAGTAAGAAGTAGATATTAATATTCGAATACAAACAACCAAAACCATTATAATATAAAACCACAAAACTATTACGCTTGTATTCATAAAAAATTCTTATTTTGGTTTTAATACATACAATAGTTAAAATTGCTTTAAAAACCATTAATAAAATTGTCACACTCATAAACAAATAATAAACCTACATTAAGTATTGTGCTGTTTTTTGTTAACTTGACAGCACTGCACAAAATGTCTATTGTATTTAACTGCACATGTACCGTTTTTGAAAACACTACCCTTACCAAAAAAAATAAGTTTGGGGTTAGGTATTATTAAATCTTATTAAAAAATATTTTTATATATCAATAATATTAAATTAAAACATTTTAGAAACAGGATCTCTGATAAAATTTAACGAAATTCGCGAAAATTTACCACAGCATATAAACAACAACCACGTGACAACTTCGCGCGTTTTGATTTCATGCGAAGTACATCACACCCCCCATATTATGAATTTTATTATGATCTATATTTCTTGCCTGCAGGATAACACCACATGCCAATAAATTTTTAACCCAGTTTATACTATTCTAAAAGTTTTTGAACCACTGTGTCATAAATTTAAAAAAAAACATATTTTGGCTATATTTGTTTATAAAATCTAAAAGTTCAATCTGTCGACTTTGAAATAAAGGTTTAACTTCTGTTATATTTGCTTCCTTCTTCAAGATATCTTAAACTAAAGCTTGAGACAACCATACACTTACTAAAACTGAATTTTGCACTACATTTCTACTTTATTTTACAATAAATTTATATGTTACAATTCGTCATAAATTTTTTCATAAAATACGTTTTAAAATATGTTGTATTTATTAGGATATCGTGGGTTAATTTTGAATTTATGGATATCTCGAGCTATCTCGAAGAAGGAAGAATATATAACAGCTAATATATATATTAGCAAATTTAAAAAAAATCTCCATATGATTTATGGACAATACATAAGGAAATAAAATAGTAAATAAATAGGTCTATATCTCGCACAGATTTAAATTTTGAGAATATGGTTGAAACAATTTTTAGGTAAAATTTTGGGAAATTAGCGTTAATTCTTTACTGTTAGGTATTTTATATAAAACCTTTTCAGAATATAAAAGCCCAGATAATAGAAAACATCATATAAGAATTGATAATGACATTAAAAAGAATCAAAATTAACCCTTAAACGTAAATATATATTTATAATTATATAGAATGCCCCTAATATATGAACAAATATTCAATACCATATTACGAGAAAATTGTGGTTTATGTAGAAAAACCGATATCAGGTTCGGTTTCAGGACCTAAAAATAAATGAAATTGAGTTAATTTCAAAAGTTTTTACAAATCTTCTAGTAATAGTAGTCTTTTCCAAAGCCTTGGGTTTTTTTAGTTTTCAAAACTTTTCACTTTATAAGATAATAACCTAAATTTTTACCCAACAAGTAGTCTACCCTTTACATTTATTTTTTAGGATATTTTTTTATATAAACGTAACTTTCTCAAAATGAAAAATACCATACTTTTAAAACCAATTCTTAAAACAACGTATTTTTTTAAAACCAATCTCATTAAACAATAAAAAAGTGTTATATGTTTTTTTTATAATTTTTATATATAGTTTATATATATATATTTTTATTTCCATATTTATATGTATAATATAATTACAAAAAATTAATTTAACTACATATGTATACGATAGTGACTAGGCGAAGAAAATAAATCTTCAAAAATGTTTATATAAATATTTTTATATTTTTTATTACATTGCGCTAAAGAAATAGCATATAAATAATTTTAACTAGAGTTGTTTTTTTAACATTTTTATGTTTTATAGGATTTTTTGTTTGTTTTTCTTTTTTTTTTTTAATATAAGGTTTTACAAATATTACTATATTTTGCTAAAAAAAAATCTTACAATATATAAATATTAATGTGGACAATGATTTATATTCCGTTTTTTTGTTTAAGCGTTAGTAACTAATTTTATTTAGGTTTTAATTTTTATTTGAGAAGGTTTAAGCCTAGTTGAATAAAAAGTATTAGAATTCATATTTTATATTTTCGATAATTTAGGATAAACATGCTTTACGGCGAGTTTTATGATTTTTCGTCATTTCGAAATTTGTTTTCCTTTTTTTTTTTAATATTTTATTAAAACAATTTTAATAGGACTTGGTTGTTATTTTTTTCTCTTCTTCAAAGTTAGGAATTTTATTATTTTCAATGGTAAATTAAAAAAAGATTGGGTGGTGTTAGGTTAATAACATTTATTGAAAAAAGATTTTCACAACCCAAACTATATTGTATTTTGTTTATTTTAAAATTTTGAATATTTTAATTATTTTTTTTTTTATTAAAAACATAAATGTATGTAAAAATGGACCAATCATTTTTTAAGTTAAAATTTTAATTTACAATTCAGCTCTTGCTAAAACTGTGTAACATTTAAAATTCTTAAACACAATTGGTATTATAGGAAAAATGTAATCAAATTCCATTATGTTTGGCTATTGGCATGTTACCAAATTAATATATTAATCCTTCTAACACAAACATAGAACAAATTAAAAATCTTAAACTTAAATTTTGATTAATCCATTTCATTTATATATATAAATATTATTACTTTTAAGAAATAAGCGTATTGAGGTTTATTTAATTAAAAAAAAAAAAAAAAACTATTTTCATACTATATGAAAGATTGTTTTAATAATGGTGTGATTTTTAAATGACCCTTTATAATTTTATAAATTATTCAACAACATAGGATATAATTAAAAAATAACAGAAGCAATAAAAATAATCAAGAAAAATCATAAAACAAAAACAAAATAGTTTAAAATAAACTTGCATTTTCTCCACTAAGAATTCAAACAGCTTTTATAATCCTCTCTTCTCACTTCGCACTTCACAGAATTATTTCAGGTTCTCTTTTCCTCACTCTCCAGTCATTAAATGGTTGATTACATTTTCTTTCTTTTTTTTTTATTTCGTGTCATTAAATTTCTAAAGCCTTTTATTCTCTAATATTAATATTATTTTATTTATTTTTATTTTGTTTTTATTCCACACATCACAGCCATGTATCAGTTTGGGGGGAGGGGGTTTTGGGGTTTCTTGGTAAGGGGTGTAGGATGAGATTTTGTTATTGAATGTGTAACAAACAAAATAGAAGACATTATTAATTAATGGTTTTTTTATATAAATTATGTTTAACATTTTCCGTTAATTGTTTTTGTATCGTCGAACACATATCCGTTTGATGATTATTTATATTGTTATTACTGCTATTTACACCTTCACCTTCACCACCAACACCAGCTTCGTTTTCGATACCACCACCACCTCTACCACCATCAACATCATTATTGTTATTATTATTATTAACATTACCACAAACGATGCCAGTTTCATTACTGGCTACAATATCTAGACTTCTTAAAGAGTTTGTCGTTTCATTGTTATCATCATTATCATATTCGGATTTCTTAATACTGTTGCTGGTTTTCAAAGTTTTTATTTTATTTAAATTTTGTTGTCGCAAATTGGCAAAAAATTTCTCTTTAAATGTATTTGCCGAATATTTGTGTTCAATAAATGTCGGTGATATGGCGGCAGGTGGTAATTGTGATAATGTAGCTGTAGCAGTGACATTTGCATTGAGTGGTAAGTTAGCTGTTGGTGTTACAGGAGCTGTAGCAGCATAAAAGCAATTTGCATTATTGTTTATAACACTGCCACCACCTCCAGCACCACTACCACTAAAACCACCGCCACCAGTAGCGGTTGCAAGACTACGCTGTTGTATAGCTGTGGCTAACAATTGTCCACTAAAAGGAGAGGAGGAGGACTCTGTAATAATGAAAGAGAAAAAAAGAGAACTATAAAAGCCAACAAAAATTAACGTAAAAATTTAATAAATAAATAAATATAAATTTAAATAAAGTTGTTTTTTTTTTGAGAATATAAGACAATAAATTAAAGGCGAAACTAGGTTTCTAAGTAATGAAACTTTGAACAATTAAAATTTTGTCTTTCTTTTGACATTTTAGAATGATAATAAATAAATTATTTTAGTTTTTTGTTAACCAGCTTTGAAGTATCCTAAAGAAAGTCAATTGTTAAAGTTTAAGAGCTTTATTCATAAAAATTTATCAAAGTTTTATAAGGCAAATTGTCATACAAAATTAGTTTGAAAAATTGTTATGAATAAGGCAATTATTGTTAATTTATAAATTAATACAAATTTTGGTAAATTCTCATATATAAAAGAAATCTTTGTATACATTTGTGGAGAAATTTGCAAGTTTTTGTAGATTATTGAAAAGACATTTGCAGCAATAGTTATAAATGATATGCATTGTTGTTATGAAAATTCACATATACATATATGTATATGTATGTTTGAAGAAAAATAGCATTAAGCGTTTATTAATATTCCAAAGTATAATTTGTTTGTAGCCTAAAATATTGTTAAAATTTTAATATAGAATAAAGTCACAATAAATAAAATTTTATTTGGATACAAAGTTAAGAACACGTATATGTACATATACAGAGTTATCTCTAAAACTTAAAAATTCTTTATGTAGAAAAAATTTTTGAAATTAATAAATTTAAATTCCATAAATTCCAAAATACTGTTTTAATGTCAATTTAATAATCTTAAAAAAAAATAATAACCAAGTTATCAACTGTGTTAAGAAACACTAAATTTACTAAATTTCGAACTAAAATAGAATTAGATAAGAAAAAAAAAATAAAATTTTAATGATATACATTTTTATATAAATATAGTTTAACTAAATTTAATAAATTCTTTTATATTTGTTAATACGTGTTTAATAAATAATACTTGAGGAGAGTACTTTTTTCTTTTTGTTCAAAATTTAAAAATTAGTAAGAATGTATACAAATTTTGAAATCACGAATTTAGTAGAAATATTTATATATTTTTGCATATATTTTAAAAATATACGAGATCAGTAGTTTTTTTTTTTTCTTTTCATTTATAATACATAAGTGTGTGTTGAAAAATTAAAAAAATAATAATAATAAGATATTGCACAAAAATAATAATAATAATTCTAAAACTAATGATAATAGAAAATAAATCTAAACTAGCAGTCTACTACAGTAGTATCTTTTTACATTTTAATGTAATGTATGTAGTGTTAATTTTGTTTTAATTAAATTTTGTTATTTGAGATTATTTAAGCTTGTTTACAAATCGTATACTAAAGCTTTTAAATGCAACTTTAACTTTATTAATAGGGAATTTATATGTTAGTTTGTTGTTAATTTAACTACCAAAGAGCCAATTTCTTATTTTATTCTTTTTTGCATATTTTATAGTCCCCTATAATAGATTTAAATTTAAATAAATTACCACCTTGAGAATAAGATTGCTATAAAATTGTATGAAAAAATAATGTTAATTTTAAGAAAAACTGGTTTTAGAAGTTTCAATTTGTTTTTAATCCTTAGAATCTTTTAAATGGTATAAAATAAGCAAAATGTAAATCTATTTTCAGTTTAGAAGTTAGCTAAAACTTAAGAAAATGTTACTAAATTGTTGTTCTAGGCTGCATACATATCTTTTGCTGAGTATTCTATCTAAAATTGGTAAAATTTTTATTGTAGTAAGTGTTGAAACATAACGAATTACTCTATGTAAGGAATTTAATGAACAAAATTAAGTGGTATATTTATCCGTTAATAATCTATAATGAGGGATATGGGTCAAATAATGCAGAAAAAATGTCAAATAACAATTCACCAATGAACAAAAGATATACTACATATCTATGTATAAAGAGAATAAAAGAAATCTACTTAAATTTACGACGCATTAAAAGTTTCTTTAGTATAGGCTACGTTTCCTCGCTAATAGAACCAACACCAGCATCAGCAACGGCAACAGTTAAAGACATAACGTCTGAGGACGAACTGTGTGAAGTGGGTGAACAAACAATACTACTACTACCGCTGCTGCCGCCACCACCACTACCACCACCATTAGAACTATTAGGTGAATTAATGTTTGATGGTGGTGGCGAGGTGGAGGAGCCAGCTGTTGTTATATGTTGTGTTGTTTGTTGTTTATTAGCATTAACACTAGCATTGCCATTGCTGGTAATTTGTGTTAAATGTATGCTACCAACAATTTGTTGTTGCTGGTGTTGCTGCTGCTGTTGTTTGTTTTTATGTTGTTGTATGGTGGCATTTAAAACATTTGCTACAGCAACAGCATTTTGTTTCTGTTGTTGTAAACTTACACTATTTGGACTAATGGGAGTTAATGGAAGATGTTGTTGATGTTGTGATGATGATGTTGATGATTGAGATTGTGTTTGGAGTTGTTGTTGCTGTTGTTGATGTTGTTCAACAAGCAATATATTATTTTTATTTGTAGTTGTTAGATGGTTATTGTTGTTGTTGTTGTTAGTATTAGAAGAATTATTAGAATTTGTTTGCATCGTTTTTTGCTGCTGTTGTTGCATTATATGCGTTGCTGTTGTTAAACTATTCAGAGCATTGCTAAGCGTCTGTTGTTGCTGCTGCTGCTGGTGATGGTGATGCTGTTGTTGCGTAAATGTTAACGATTGTGTAGTTTTTGTTGGCGATGTTGCCGGCGTTAAAATACCTAAATTTACCAAATTTGGTAAAGTTATTTTAGTAGCTGTTGCTGTCGCTGTTACCGTTTGCTGTTTACTTAAAAACTGCTGTTGATCGACCACCATCGATGTTACACCACTAGTAGCACTGGTGGTGGCATTATTATTTGCAGCAGCGGCAGCAACATTAGTGGCTAATTTTAAAATTTTACTAGCAGCAGCATTAGCCGCCAATAGATTTGTGGCCGCTGCTGTTTTCGTAGTAGCCAACGAGGCGGTGGTAATGTTGTTAATACCATTACCATTACTACCATTATTACCGTTGTGGTTGATGTTGCCACTGTTATGGGTTTTCAATGACACCAAATTAATGGTGTTGCGCAATAAATTGTTGCTGTTACCTGTTGCTGTTGTATTGTGTGTTACTGAGGCTGCAGCAGCCGCCGCTATTGAACCCGTCAGTGACGATTGTACTGCAACGCCGCTTGAAACTCCTCCAGCAGTAACAACTTGTTGCTGATGATTATTGGCAGTTGTTGTGTATTGTTGCTGCTGCTGTTGAGGTTGTATGTTTAGAGTTGTTCCATTAATAGCTTGGCCTACACAAGCTGTAGAACCAACAGTAGAGCTGTTGCTATTTGAGAAATGTCCACCGCTGCCATGGCAACTACTTGCACCGCTAGACATGTTGCTAATACTAGACGGACTCAAAGAACCCAACGACTGCGACGGAGAGCTACTGCGTTGCAGGAGTATACCGCCGCTAGTGGTGGTGAGCACGCTACCCAAATTTTGCGTTGCCAACACATTCTCGGGCGAGGAATTGTGTGCCACCAAAGCATGGCTTTTCAAACCTTGGGCAGTCTTATAACTTTTGCCACAATGACATTTATAGCCTTTGCGTACTCTAGACAAAATGAATTGTTGATTGTACAATAAATGATTAGCAAATTAATGAAATTTTGTATTTTACATATTATCTATTCTATTCGTTAGCACTTACTTGCCGTCCTTTTTATGGCCATTCTTCGAATGATATTTAATGCCATTCACATTTTTATAGCGTTTTTTACACCCCGGAACAGGACATGCAAATGGTTTTTCATTGCCGGGAGTGCCATTGCTGCCGGATCCGGAATGCCTTTATATGCCCCAAGACAATACGCAAAAATTACATAAAAAATAATTACAAATAATTTTTTTAAATAAAAAGCATTGAGCATTTAAATAAAAGATGGCAGAGAGCCAATCCCACCTGCTGCCATAGCGCATTATGAATTCAGAACTAAATTCTTCGGTTGTCCACGAATCATTGCTATCCTCTGATTCAGAAACAACCATTTCATCTTCATCCATTTCACTGCCTACAAGTTTTAAAGAATTAAAAAAAAAGAAAAAATACATTGTTAATATATGAGTATAATGGTTAGATAATATATAGTGTTTCATTTTAAAACACTTGATATTATTAATATTAAATTGTAATTTGATTTTGACAATAGCTCACCGGTAGGCGTATTACTGCGATTTGATGAAGACATGCTATAGCTGTGATGTTTAATCGCAAGCTTGCGTTTAAGTTCAACGCCCGCTGCATTTGCTGTAAGAAAGGGACTCTCTTTACGTGCATCGTCCGATATAAATCGTAAGACATAGCTCAACGGTAGACAAGCCGGTTGGGCCTGCTCTTTTTGTTCCACCACTTTTGGATCATAATCTAAAATAAAATAAAAAAAAAATAACATATAAATTATTATTCATGATTTTCATAAAATACTTGTTGTGTAAGATATTTAGGTTCTGTTGATATAACAATATTATGATGGGTTATTATATTTTAGATTTTAAAACATTTTTTAATACAATTTTAAAGTTATTTTGGAAATTAAATTATGAATAATGCATTGCAAATTTTACAAAAAAAAGTATTTAAACAATAAACATAGCTGACGCAAAGATTATTTGTTCAATAAAACCTGTTACAATTACGCTTAAAAGCTGCCAGTCAATTATTTAACAATATGTATATAACATACAGTGAATCAACTAAGTTTATTGCCTACCTTTTTTTAAGAGAATTTTGTTTTTTGTTCATAAATAAAATTAAAAAAAAAACAGGTAAAAAGTAAATTTATGTTTTCCAATTGAAAATAGATATTATGTAGAATGGGAAAACCAGGAAAAAAATTTTGGTTCATTTGTTGTTGCATTTTATTATTTTTCATCAGAATTTGCACGTCAATAAAGTATATTGAAATTTCCAGTTAATTTCGTTGGGTTTTTCAAATTATATTTTAATTGCTTTTTGGAATTTATTGTTTTATTGTTAAAAGGACACGTGTTAAGTATTTTTCAATTGTAATTTTCAAAAATCATATCCTTATTGTGTGAAACTGTGTAGTTATTTGCATCAAAAATGTTTAAAGGGAAATAATGAGGCAATTCCAATATAAAAAATTAGTTTAGATTTTTAGAACAAGTATAAATCAATGAAATTCAATTATGAGATGTTTAATCAATCATTAAAAAATATTAAATATAGAAATTGATGAAATAACACAAAGAATTATTAAAAAAAAACGCACTGAGTTGTCTTTCAAAATCTTTAACTGCCAAAGGAGAGCGACGTGTATCCAAGCAAAAGCCATAGAAGTCCTCATTTTTCTTCTCCAAAGTCCATATACGAACTTAAAAGAACACTATGTTTAAATTTGGACCTCTAAACAGACCTTAGGTTGCTTGGAAACAATATAAAGTGAACTATCGTGTGGTACGGGAAAAATACTTAATTTAGATATTTACAAATAGAGGCGGTTCTCATCATCTAAGATCCACAAAAGCAATATTTTTCAGCTAATACATACACTTATATATAGTTAGAACCCAAATCAAGAATAACTATCCAAATCCAACTACGCCTACTGTATTTTATTCATGAAATAATGCATTCAAAATATGATGTAGAATATCAAGATTCTAGCATGTAATAGTTCTATAGTGGTATACGGTGATATCCCCATACTTAGAGTGGCTAGGATGGTACTTAGTGTTAGCTTTATTGAATAAGAATCAATATTATACAATTCTAAATAAAATTCACACAGTATTCCCCAAATAGATGGGGTCTCCGTAATGTAGTTTTTGTTTATCAATACAAAATGACCAAAAACCCAGATTATTTTTGTTATAATCTATAGATTTATACCCCACTAAAATTTTTTTCTAGGTCCAAATCCATTGATTTCCTAATATATCATGTATCCAATTCAAAATTACTTATTATTTTCGAAATTAAATCAAAGAAACGATAGATTTCATGTTAAGTCAAATATTAAAAAATTCTTATAGGTATATAGGATAATAAATCGGTTAAGAAATGTCCAAACTTAGACGTTCCACTACTAAAATATCTAAAAAATGTTATTCTAATACATAGGAGTAATAAAAATATTAAATTTTATAAAATAATGCAGCAATATTAAAAAAATGAACAAAAAACCTAAAAAAGCAAAATACTTTATTGACCTTAAAAATTAACAATACGTTCACATTTTATCAAAAATCTCGTTAATTAATATCACGATTTTACTTTTTATGGTAGAAAATTAAAATATAAGATATTCTTTAAAAAGTACAACAAACAAATTGCTTTATTTTGCTAAAAATAATTGCTCAGATAAAGTTTTTTCTTAAAATTTATAAAATTTTACATAGGCAAATTACTTAATTCATTCACTGTATGTATTTATTGATTTTTTTTAATTGTACCTAATATTTTTAATATCAAATACATTTGTTAAATAAATAATATTTATTCTAAAAAAATCTTACAAAGGTAACAATAAACTCTTTTGTATTATCTCTATATTCTATTTATTTATGTATGTATATGTTTATATTCAAAATACCTCTAGTATAATTTCACTGGATGTAATATTCGTTTATGTATTTTAAGTGAAAGTAAACAATTATAATACCATTTTTTGTCTCGAAATATTCATTTGATAAGATAATGTAAGATAATACTTACTTTAAAGAGTGAACGAATACGCATGGAATAGATTTTTTTATAAATCTTGAAACATTAAACAAAATAAATTACTTTGTAAAAAATATTTTACAAATAAAATTATATTTTAAATATAGACTTAATTGAGACATGAATGAGAAGTGAAATCCCTTAGGGCGACTTTTTTATTTACAAATTAAACAGTAATTAAAAATCTGATCAGTTAATCTAAAAATAAATGTAGTATTGCCATAAACAACAACAAATGTCACTATTTGCTATCATAAACAATTGATGTTTTATAAAAAGAGAGGACTGCTTTGAGTGTAATGAGAAAATAAATTTAAAAATTAAGAAAAATTAAATAAAAACAAAAATATGATACTTTAAAGTCCATCATAACTTATTATTAATAATATTTGCAATAAAGCAAAAAGAAATAAAGTAGTCGTGTACTCAAAAACAACTTTCGAAAATTAATTTTATTAATTAATTTTATGGCTAATCGTTAACCTGCAAACGGGCTGTTAGAGTAAAAGATACTATAAAAATCTATTTAATGAAAACTATTTATGAATTGTTTTCATTCATTGAATGAAATACGTACAGTAGTTTGGGCGGCTTCGTTTCTATAAGAATAGTTTGTATTTTTAAAATTTTGCGTTTTTAAAATTTAAACATACATTGACAAACTACTGCTGCTGCTCCCACTATGTAAGTATGTAATAAATTATTTAAGTAAAGTTGAAAGCATTTTTATTAAAAGTTTACAAAAGCATTAACCTCAAAATTTTATCTTAAATTCATATAAAATATTTATATATAACAATAAAATATTATCAAAATTTCAACACATACATATATACTATAAGTATATATGTATTTACGTGGTAAATGTTAATCCCGATAAATAGAACTTACATATGTATGTATTAAAATTGTTTTTATAATTATCATTTCCATACATCATTACATACGTACAAATACATATATATTTATTAAATATTTATTGAATCATTCATTGAATGTAGTATTTTTTTCTATAGTAATTATAAATACCACATTTAATAAATATAAACAAAACATAAGCGTTGTTAATTTATAAATAAAAAATTGACTTTATAAGTTAACTGATAACACTGGGAAAAGTCATTTAAGTGCAAATTTCAAATGTATTTTTTTATAAATTGTCTGGAAGGTTTTTTGTGCATTTCAATAAAAAAAAGTCGTATTTGTGTAACGTAAAAATAATTTATATAAACAAACGTTTCATAAATAATCATTTAGTATAATAGTTTTTAATAGTACTATTTAAAATAATTATACCCTACACCACTTTAGTGGGGAGGGTATATTGGATTTGTGCTGATGTTTGTAACATACAAAAGTATACCAATCGGCTTAGAATCGTTTTCTGAGTCGATTAAGCTATGTCCGTCCGTCCGTCCTTCTGGCCGGCTGGCTGGCTGTCCATGTAAACCTTGTGCGCAAGGTTAAATTCGGTCCATTATTTCACCTAGCCCCCATAGAACAGAACCCTCCGAAAAGGGCTTCTGAGCTCATAATTATGTTAAATATACAGATATATCGATAAAATACGGCACAACTAAGTTTTATAGAAGTCTTGATGACACTGCCAAATTTCATAAAGATCGGGCCCCATTTGACCCTAGCTCCCATACAAAGTCCCCTTCAGAAAATTACTTGAATGTCCCAAATTAACTTATAAACACAAATATCGCGATGAAATTCAGCACAATAAAATATTATGTAAATATAAATATATTCACAAAATTTTATCGGGCTTGGTCCATATTTGCCCCTAGCCCCCATATAAAGCCTCTTTCAGAAAATTAGTTTTTCATCCATAAATTGCTTAAATGTATCGGAACAAGGGAATATTGAAGATAAATGCTTTATTATGAAAAATAAATCACATTTAATATTCATAACTGGTGTAGGGTATCATATGGTCGGCCACGCCCGACTATACTTTCTTACTTGTTATAAATATAAATTTTTTAATTAAATTGCTATGTCAAAAGTTTGTTTTTAAATATTAGTGACATTATGTTGTAATAAAGTCCTTTAAATTTGGTTTATTTAAATTATTTTTAAACAAACATATCCTATATTAGAATTATTAATCACTGAAGAGGTTTACCACTTACTGCATGAAGCCGTGGTCGTTCTTATCGCAATAACATGAACAAACATCTTAGTACATATTCACAATTATTCATTGTAAACAATACTGTGACGTATTTTTTTTTAGCTAGAAACCATGAAATGTCATACACATTTATTATAATTATACCTACATCAAAAATATGATTTACCACAAATTAATCTAATAATAATTTTATATTTTAACTTATTTATTTGAAGAACCCTATTAATTTGTTGCATTATAAATAAAATAGAAAGGTATGTACAGTAGAATTGCTAAATTTTTTCAAATGGCCATTTTTTTAATTCCTTGAACATAAAATCTATAACGATGTATTTAGTTCCAAAACTAATATTACTTAGGGCCAATCTTTAGGTGAAAGATTAGCGATTAAATTAAAATTAATCCTCGAAAGATGTTTTTGAGTACTCAATTAGTTAATTTTGTTTGCAAGTTTAAGCGCCCAATGGAGGTGGTTTAATCTTAAGCACAAAATGCAAATGCTGATGCAAAAAAATTATTAAAATTTTTATAAATATAAACATTAAAATGTTCTATTTAGGGCCAATCTTTAGGTGAAAGATTAGCGATTAAATTAAAATTAGTCCTCGAAAGATGTTTTTGAGTACTCAATTAGTTAATTTTGTTTGCAAGTTTAAGCGCCCAATGGAGGTGGTTTAATCTTAAGCACGAAATGCAAAAGTGTAAACAGCTGATGCAAAAAAAATAATAAAATTTTTATAAATATAAACATTAAAATGTTCTATTTATTGATTAGTATAAATTATGGACACTTCAAAATACATTTTTTTTTTTAATTTAAGTTTTCATTAATTTTCATATTAAATTTACAATTGTCTTCTTCTTTTTTATAAAATATGCATTGTTTTGATAACAAACAGTGACATTTTCTATTGTTTTGTATGGCAACACTGCGAAGTTTAATCTTGTACTCAAAAACATCAAAGGGGATTAACATAAGATTAAATTTATTTTTAGATTAACTAATCTGATTATTAATTGGCATTTGATTACCATCTCAAAAACCCGCTCTTAAAGTTTTATGATTACATTGAAAGGTGCCGCATATGTGGGTGGATTTTTTTTCTCATCAAATTAGTAGTAAGTAATGTTTTTTGTTTGTTTGTTGCCAAGACAAACATTATTTATCACTTTAAAGGAATTATATCTGTTCATGTTGTTTTCATTTTAGTCCTTTAATACGTTGTGCTATACATAGACAATTCAAAAAAAATACCTAAAAATATTTATGTATAGTTACTACATATATGCAGAAAATCCACCTTAAATATATGTATACAGATTTATATAATATATACATAAGTATGTTTGTACATATGTACATACATAAAATACATATTATATATGTATTTCATTTTTGCTAAACAATATTTTTTGAACCTTAAACGTATTTGTCCTTCGACTAAATTGTTTTTTATGTGTGTGGGATTTTCAAACACATGCTGCGTATTTAGTTGCTACCTGTTGTTGTTATTTGTCGATTTTCATCCATATAATGCTAAATTTGGGTTTGTAGTTAATTTACTATTTGTACCCTTACAAAATAGTTTTATTTGAACTTTTCGACCTTAGGTAGTTTGTTTAATTTTAATCTCCTTGGAATCGTTAAACCATACATATATATGTATGTTGAAAACAGGATTTACTTTCTCGTGTTAGTTGCCAAATTTAGACAAACTTAATCCTTAACCTTAGTGAGAAAGTACTTCTTAAATACAGTTTTTCTAATCCTACAAACTGAAACAGTTAGTAAATGTTTAATTTTTGCTGTTACATACATAAATATGTACATAAAGTAAGGGTTCGAATTAAATTATGTTCTAAATTATAACTCAATCAAGTTTGCCGTAGTAGCATAAATTTTGATCCTAATTGTCATATTTGGAACTCCTTTAAGTGTTTAGATATTTCTTATATAGAATTATTCTAAAACAATTTCTATAACCAATAAATTCTGCTTGAAATTAAGATAATTAAGATACAGCTCTACTTTACTAGTTCCATGATTACTATTCAAGCTGTCTACACTGGATTATATAGAATTATTCTAAAACAATTTCTATAACCAATAAATTCTGCTTGAAATTAAGATACAGCTCTACTTTACCAGTTCCATGATTACTATTCAAGCTGCTTTTTTACCCTGGATTATACGGTTACCAGTTTTAAAACAATTGCGTATTTATGTTCCATATTTAGTTACTATCCTGATGTAATGCAAAAATATGTACATACAGTGTCTCTCATAATTATTCGAATTTGGGTAAACTATAAAAAGAAACCAAATTTAATAATATATTTTGTGTGCAAAACAAATAAATTAATTTGTTATATTGTCTAGATAGTCGTTATGTTTGATATCACGCTTTTTAAAACTTGAAAAATTTACATTGACTTAAATTAAATGTGGATTTTTTAAAAAAGTCCATGAAATTGCCTCTCAAAAGTATACGAATTTTTCCTGTATTTCATATTTGATCATATTATACGCAACACAAATTTTGGAATCGAATGGTTTTTATGCGTAATATTGTTTTAAGGGGTTACTATCCACGGAAAGGATATATTTTTGGCCCATTTGGTCCACAATTTTGGGGAATTTGTACCTTTTTTCAAGTAGTATCATTAAAATGGATATTTTTGGCCATAATTGTAAATTTTTCACCTTATTTCCAGAGATAAAACAAAAATTTGATATTGGGACTTATAAGACCCCTTGGGGTATCTAAAAATAATATTTTTTGTTACAAGAATCTGTATTTAAACGTTCCAAGATAAATTATTCGGATCATTCTTCTGTCGCTAATTCAATATATTGGAACTTAAGTGCATTTTTATAATACTAGGATCAATTATTTTCGGGGAAAGTTTTCTGGTATATATTCTTTTAGATATCAGCTTTTATACATTTTAAGTTTTCAATGTGTTGTGGAAGTGTACAACTCCAAAACATGCCTCGAAGAAACACCATTCAAAATAGTAAAATCATTATTTTTATATACCAATGGCCTCCATGCTGCATGGCACGATATCATTATGATCTAACTCAAGAATGTTGATATGTGTTTAAATATTATTTACTATGATCAAATTAAAACCAAAATTTTGGACTTACAGTGTTACTGTAACGGGCAACATAAGCGTGAAAGTTACAAGTAGTAAAAACTGAAATCTACTATATAGGATGACGTTTTATTAAGGCATGTTTTGCGGTTGTATACCGCTATAATATATTGAAAATTTAAAATATATTAGTGCCAATATGTACATGAATATACACTAGACAACTTTGTCGGAAAATATCGTCCCTAGATGTACGAAAAGGGACTTATGATCCAGATAATTCAATTAGAAACTGAAAAACGATACCAAAAATACATCTTGGAACGTTTAAGTACAGATCCTTATAACAAAAAATATTATTTTTAGATACCCTATGGGTTCTATTAAATTCCAATATTAAATTTTGGTTTTATCTCTGGAAAAAGAGTGAAAACATTACAAATATAGCCAAAAATCGCCATTTTAATGATATTACATGAAAAGAGGGTACAAATCCCCCAAAATTGTGGACCAAATGGGTCAAAAATATATCCATGCGGTGGATAGTTACCCCTTAAAAAAATATTAAGCATAAAACCATGCGATTCTAGAATTTGTGTATCGTATAATATGATCAAATATGAAATACAGGAAAAATTCGCATACTTTTGTGAAGTAGTTTCATGGACTTTTTTTAAAAAAAGCACAACTAATTTAAGTAAATGTAAAGTTTTCAAGTTTTAAGGGGCGTGATATCAAAACTAAGGACTATGTAGACAATATAACAAATTAATTTATTTATTTTCCACACAAAATATATTATTAAATTTGGTTTTTTTTCATAGTTTACCTAAATTCGAATACTTATGAGAGACACTGTATATGTATATGTCTATTGTTGATAAAATTATTGGGAAATATTAGCATATAAAATTTCTAACATTTTCAAAAAAGAACCATATGTATATCCTTCATAAATTAAATTCATTGTAAACACATAAATGTAGGTTAACATATGTTCGATCTTTATCAACTTGTCTGGTGTATTATTTTGTTTTTTTTTTTTTTTTATATAATCAAATATATTTATATAAATTAATATCCTGTTACATACATACATACTTTTTCTCTTCATATACATACATACATACATATGTACATACATTTTCCTAGCCGAGTAAAAGTAATTACGTAATTGGATTGTGTAAATAAAGTTTTGTCGGTGGTGAGACACAAACATATGGTTATAATTTATGATTTATTCTCCTTTTTCATTTACATATTTTGATTTGCGTGACATTTAGTTGAAGCAAAGATAAATAAACTAAGTAAATAGTATTCGTTTACAAATCGATTATACATTAGACCGACTCACACTGTATGGAAATTCAAATGGTGTTTTTGTTACCCCTCTCATAATTTACCTTACTTTGAGTTTTGATTATTCCCAAAAGAAGGTATTTTTTTTTTTTTTTTTTTTTTGATATTTTAGTATTTTTTAAAACAAAGGTGTATTAAACATAATCGTGTCCTTAATATTAAGGATAACTCAACTTCTATTTTTTGTGTGTCGGTCTTTTATTCATAATATTTTTTATAGTTATGGGTCTGTTCAATAACTAAAAGTTGTTACTAATTTTCACAAAAATATTTCAAATTTGTATTGAAATACAAAAACAATTTATGATAATTTGTAACAATTATTTGTTATTGAACATACATTATATAATACATTACTCTAAAAACATTTATTAGGATAACTAAAAACTTTTATATAGAAAAAATTTCGACTTTAATTTAATATAGAAAAAATAAATTTAATGACATTTTTTAAATTTAATAAGAGTACATTAAAATATTTCCGATTTATTATGATCAAATTCAAATTACATATATCCCTCAAAATCTCAACTTTATAATATTCTTTAATCGGTCATAAAAATATAAATCTAAAACTAAATAACATAATAATAGTACAAGAAAATTTGAAATCAAGTTGTAGACAAATTTTAACGGAAGTAACAAAAAAAAAAAACAAATTTTAGAGTTGTAAAAAAAAAAAGAAAATTTCATTATTAAAAATTTTAGTTAGACATTCATTCATAAATTTAACAAACATTTTGTTCAATAACAAATTGCTTCTTGTATAAAAATACAAATATACAAATGTATGTATATGCAACACTTAAAATTACCCTTGTCAGGAAGGGTATATTCCTCCCCAAACTTATACAATCATTCATTCTATCTTTTCAAGTAGCTAATATTCTCAGTTACTTTCTGTATATTAATGGGATGTACATACATATGTACTATATATAAAACACACACACAAATAAACATAAACCTTAAGTCATTAGGGTGGATGTCTACATTTGTAGATGCATATTAAATTTTAAAAAACTTACTTTTTTAGAAAAGTGTTTTTTTTTACTTTTTGTGACCTTTTTTAAAAATTTTGAACCCAAAAGAATTTTTATAATTTGTGTCAAAATAATTTTCTCTTTTGTGGACCATCATAATTTTTATATAACAATTTGTATATAACAAACACATACAAACATAATACATATATATAAGTAAGTACATACATATGTATATACCAAGTTCACGTATATTATTGATTTCTATATATAAATACATACATATCGTCCCCTGAAATGCAAAAAAGGAGTAATAACAAAAAAAAACTAAAATCTACTTTTTGATTAAAAGCGAGTCATTACATCAGCATACATGTTATCACATATTTTTAGAACTCTATTGTCAAAAACACCGATTTTGTTAAACTGAAATTCAAAAGTGCGTAACAATAGATGTATATTAGTTATTTCTACAAGTCCAACAGACTTGAAAAGCAACATATTATACAAAGTCTTGTCAGTAGATTTATATTCAAACGTTTTTTGGAGTTGGGAGATCATGCATGTAAGAACAAATGATTTTTATAACAAAAAAGTTTTCATTAATGTAGTTTTTTTTTGGATTTCCTGTAAAATTTTTCAAAGTGTTGTTTCGCCCTTTTGCATTTTAGGTGAAGATACATATGTATGCATGTATACAAATAATAGTTGTTGTGATTGAGACGAATAATAAGTATAATATTTTTAATATACAAATGCCTGTTACATTTTTTTGGCAAAAGAATTTAAGTTCTCCTACAAAGAATACATTTTAGTATCTTTACTAAAAAATAGAAAATCATATTAAATAAACTTAGGGAAAAATTAGATATTTAATTTCAAAATCAACTCAAATATGATAAAATATTAACACTGTTTTTGATTGATATATGGCAATTCCATGAAAAGGTAAATAAAAAAAATTAAAACTTTTGCCTTTTTGAAGATAATTAAACAAACAAATTTTTATCGATCAATTACACAGGCCGACAAAATTTAAAAAAGTCGAAACCCTGAGACCAACTTAGGCATTTCTAAAGGATTGAGCCGTTCAGATATTCTTCATTACATCTGGGATTTGAGATATTATTTAGAAAATGTCGAATCAGAAAGTGATTTGGAGTCTATTGGAACATCCTGATAGATAGGCGTGGAACCAGATTCGAATTTAGCGCCATGCAGCCGATTTTCATAACGAATAAAATTTCAGAAAAACACTTAAAAGTCCATAACTCACTTATATATTATGATAATATTTGGTATAAATAAATTTTATATGATCATAAATCCCACCCCATAAGTCGCCATATAACACATGTTTTTTTTTTTATTTTTACCAATAAATGGTTAAACATGGATAGTACATAAATATCGGACATGCCCGACTGCACTTTCCTTTTTATACAAAATATATACTACTATACATATTATAAAACATAAAAAACAAGAGAAGTGTATCACGTATGATATTCAAATACAATATATGTTCACTATAAAATTATCTTAATTTTTTTTAAATTTTGAATCCCTTAGGGCCAATCTTTAGGTGAAAGATTAGCGATTAAATTAAAATTAATCCTCGAAAGATGTTTTTGAGTACTCAATTAGTTAATTTTGTTTGCAAGTTTAAGCGCCCAATGGAGGTGGTTTAATCTTAAGCACGAAATGCAAAAGTGTAAACAGCTGATGCAAAAAAATTAATAAAATTTTTATAAATATAAACATTAAAATGTTCTATTTATTGATTAGTATAAATTATGGACACTTCAAAATACATTTTTTTGTTTTTAATTTAAGTTTTCATTAATTTTCATATTAAATTTACTATTGTCTTCTTCTTTTTTATAAAATATGCATTGTTTTGATAACAAACAGTGACATTTTCTGTTGTTTTGTATGGCAACACTGCGAAGTTTAATCTTGTACTCAAAAACATCAAAGGGGATTAACATAAGATTAAATTTATTTTTAGATTAACTAATCTGATTATTAATTGGCATTTGATTACCATCTCAAAAACCTGCTCTTAGTATAAGAAATTAAAAAACACCTACACAATTTCCAGATTTTCGTATATTTTTACATCTATGTACATATTTTAAAAAAACTTCCTTTTTTCACGTATGATATCCTCTTGTATGTATGTATGTACATATTTTTGAAAACAAGTTTCCGAATGGAATGAATTTTTTCCAAATATGGTAGTTTCCAAATGGAACAGAATGACAAAATTATTTTTCAACTACTCCTATTTTTACAAAATCTATGCCACTCTGTAGTCATACAAATTACAATAACGATGCTATAGAATTTCCCAGGATATTTACACGATTATAAGATGATAGATCAAGAACTGTGCAAAGTGAATTAGTTCAGTCTTTAATATCCGATTTTCTTCCATTTACATTTACTGAAACAGATTAAGTTACTGAAATATTATTAGTTGAAGACAATCTTTAAAATAGTTCTTTATAATTAATATCCAATGGATTCAAGTATATCTAATAAAAGATAGTATTGAGTATAATTTGCATTTACTAGACCTAACCTGACAAAATCAATTAATCGATCCAAATGATCTTGTTACATACTACGTGTTACAAACAAATACAAAAAACGCCGGTATCGAAAGTTGTTTATATACATATGTACATACTATCTACATACATTCATATGTATGTACATATATACATATATGTAGAAAAGTGGTGAGAAGAGAGATAGAGAAACAATAACAACAAACACATACATATTCGATAAAGGTGAGGTGAATTTTTGTATCACAACAAAACATTTATAAAAACATTTTATTTTTAATGCTACATTTTGTTTATAAAAAACTTATAGGTACCTAACTTGAAATAAGCCGGTTATTGTTGTTTTTACGTTAATAACGGGCTAATTTAGTTTAAAGGTTAATATTAAAAAATATGATGAATTACTTAAAAACAAATGAAAAATAATATAATATTGAGATTTAGGTATAATTAATAAATTAAAAAAATATGTGTATATGTACCAATGTATGTACATAGCTATTGCAAAATTTGACAAATCAATTTTGTTTTTAAGGTACATATTTTGAAATTCAAAACTTAATAATAATAATAATAGGTATGTACGTATATACATACATACATATGTATATATTTACTAGATCTTATTATGCAATAAATAATATTAAACAAATTCAAAAAGAAATTAAAATTAGCTTTGAAAACTCGAAATATGTTTTAAAATACGTACTTATGCTATCAAAATCAAATTATGCTCTTATAGGAAAAAAATTACAAAATTCTTAAGTTGTTCTGAAACGTGTAAATTGAGTCCCAGTGTCAGCTTCCTATTACAATAAATAATTTTGCAAAAAATGGCAACAACAGTTATCATTGACAGTAAAATTGTGGATTTAATTTATCTGGCAACTGCATTGTGTAAATGTACTTGCTCTCGTTATAAACTAAAAGAGAACAAGTGTGCGTAGAAAAGAATTAACGAACGCAAAAGGTACACACATATGTAGGTATATACATAAAGAACAACGAATATCGATTATTCAAAACACAGCTGACGCTTGTGGATGTAAATACACACAGATACAAAACGTCTAAGCAAGTTGCATGTATGGTGGTGTTGATGGATGGTTGTTGGTGAATGAAAGAGGGATTAGGGGAGAAATGTATATGTACATAGGTATAGAATAGAAAAATATTAAAAACACTGATGAAACAAGAAGCCATAAACATAGACAGCAAGTAATTTTATTATAAACAATTTCATCGTTTTATATTATTTTGTTTAGTTTCTTGTTTTTTGCCATAATGCAGCCAGTGAACAACCCCATTATAGAGCACTAAAGACAGCAGCAGTAGTTGTAGAAATAAAACAAATAGTCAATATTTACAGATCCATTTTGAGTAGCGCATTAAAAAACATTCACTAAAACATATGAATTATACAGTGTTGAAAAAATAATAGGGAGATCGAGAACTTTAAAACTTTCAAAAATTTGTATATCGCCTTATTAAGTTAATTATATCCTACACCACCATAGTGGGGGTGGTTCGCCCGGCTGGCTGTACATGTACGCAAGGTACAGGCCGCAATGTTCAAGATATTTTGATGAAATTTGGAACATACATGTCTCCGGATTGTATTATAAAAGATTTGAATCCTGAAGATATGTACATATATGGAATCTTCAGAAAACTGATTTCAGAATACAGACAAACAGAGGTATGGACTCGTGGTTGTTGCAATTTTCGAAATGTTGCAATAACCGACCGCTAAATTTTATTTAATTTTAAAATTTTCAAATGTTTAGGTTTTCAACTCATTTAATAATCAAGAAGATATAGAAACGAGAAAAAATTAATATACATATTTGTTATTCGTTAAAAAAATATATAGATTTAGTTTAGTAACTTTCCGAATTCTACGTCCCTTTCTAGATGTAGTTTGATATAGACTTCAGATCAGATTAGAAAAAAGTTTGTCGACAGAAAAACGCAATGAAAGAATTCCTGCAGGTCGTTAATATATGACTTCGTGACCTTCATTGAGAAGAATTTATTTTGTGAACAGTACAAGTTTTTGACAGTCTCAATTTGTTTAAAATTTCTGATTTTTTACAAACTTTATTTACTTCACTTTACTAAAACAAAGCTTAAATACACTCGCAGGAGAAAATGCATAAATTAACATTTTTGAGCATTAAAATAATATTAAATTTTTTTACAAAAAAGTTGCTGCTATAAAGACCGTAATATTAAAAAATAGACTGCTGCTCAAATCGTTGCATTAATAGGTAGTTACACAAATCGAGGACGCACTGTATACGTTCATATATATGCACATTAGGGGGTCACGTGGATCACTATAAGACTCATTTCGAAAAAATCGAAAATATTTTATTTATCAAAAATTATACTGAGGTCAGTGCCTGTGTTCTGTAACTTTCGAATCGGCAAAAAATTCGAAAAACATATAATCGTCTTGTTTAAAACAGGGTGAACACACGTAATTCAAATATATGTTGGTTAATTGTAATTTGTTTAGTTTAAAAATTATTTGAATCAAGCAACTAAAAAGTGGAAGACTAATATTTCAATATTTTTTTTCTCGACTCGAAAGTTACAGAACACTGCACAGGATTAAATTATAAAATATGTATTATAAAAATTAATTTTAGAAAAGTTTTAAATTACGGTTTAACAATTTCTAATCAAGTGTACCCTCATGCAGTTTATAATATTGGCAAAATATGTACACAAGTTTAATGTACATATATGTATATTACTATTATTTTCTCCAACACTGTATGTAAACTCAAAGTACATACACAGATACTCGTGGTTTATAAAAATACACTCTACTCTCTTCTCCATCAAATATACAAACAAACAAATCTAAAAAGCTTACGTTGGACATTGTACGGGTTTCATGGATGCCAGGCCGGGTATTACTTGAATTATTTTTTATTTATTTATTTATATGTAGGTACATATATATTTTGTTGTTTTCGTTATAGTTAAATAAAATAATCCAATGACATCAAAGTCATGTACATATGTATATACATACGTATGTATATATTTACATATGCATGTAAATAGATACAAATACAATTTATTTAATTAACGTATCACGCGACAATACCGCACCACCTAAATGAATCTTAAAGTTTAAGATACTTTTGATAAAACACTTTAAAACAAACCAATTCTATTTTAAAAACTTACGATGTTTAAGAAAATTAATTCGAAAAAACTAATATTTTTTCTGCAAACACACACATACTTAAATTCTAAAATAACATAGATACATCCATACATAGTAAATGTACATACATATTGATATTTCAACTTACCAATATGTGTGTCCTCAATGTGTTGGATTAAATCACCCAAACTTGGAAATGTGATTCCGCAGCCATTAAATTTACAAATGTTGAGCAAAAAGACGGCCATGTCCCTTCTAAAGCAGACTGCGGAATCGCCGACAATTGCTGCGTTATTTGCTCTTCGACCGCACAAAAAACAAAACTTATGTCCGACGTTTGGTCGCTCGGTCGGTCGATCTGCTCCTCGTTAGCTGTTTGTTCTATTGCGAGTTGATTTTGATGGTTGACTGTAGTTGTTTCTTTTTGCCTGTTCTATGCGATTCTGTTATTAACTTGACTTGCTATTCCACTCTTTCACACACTCTCTCTCTCTCTGGAACGTTTACTAAGTGGTGAATTACGTTGAACGTGTATATTGGTGTTGGTTTGTTGACGTTGTATTTAATACAATATTGTTGTCTCTTTTTAACGCTAGGCGTTTGTTGCTTGAATTTCAACTTTTGTTGTTGTTTTTAAATACTGTTGGTTACGTTGCTAATTCTAATTTGGCTTTTATACTTCGCTCTGTTTTTTGTTTTCTACTTTGTTATACCTTCTTTTTTGCTTTCGCCGCAACTCACACATTCAGACGGCCAGGCAGTATGTTTTTTTTGTATTTCTACCTTTATTTTGACCGCTTCATGTAAACAACCAGACAACCGCTGTTTTTAAAGGTGTTTTTGTATAACTCTCACGCAATAATTAGTTCTCTTAAAATTGCAGCTCTCTCTCTCTTTTGTATCTATGAATGGTGTGAGAGTGTATTGTTCATTACACCTGAAAGAACGGTTGTGGTGAATTTCAAAGTGCAACTTCTTCAACTTCATATGTTCAAGTTTTTTAATTGTATTGTTGTTCTTTGCCTGCTTGGCTGCTTATTTTCTATTGCTGTTGTGGAGCATTGTGATTATGACTACGATGATAATGATGTTTTATGATTATGTTTGAAATTGTGGTTTCCTAACTTTTGGTTTGCGCCATCATTGTTGCTTGGCCAATTTTTTGTCGTTCTCTTTAAGTTTATTTTGTTTATAAGTTGTATTATGGGTACTACGTTCGAATGGTTGGTTTTTGTTTTTATTTGTTGCAAATCCAATTCCACGTTGCTAATTTTGCAATTAATATTTTACCGGTGGGTTTTTGTTAGTACATAAATTGAATGTTGTCAAATTTAAATCTGCAAGAAAGGGAAAATTTTATAGATTTTAATAAATAGGTACATAAATAAACAATAATTACCTATAACAAATTATTTATATGTGTATATTAACTCAAAAAACCTGCAACTCTTACCCCTACTTTACAAACTATCAATAATAACTGATTATTAACGTTCAAATATATTTAACTTGCTAAAGTGTTAGTTTTCTTCTCTGCCTAATCTTATATAGGTACGTACATCTTGTCATTAAAATACATAATAGATACAACCTAAAAGAAAAATACCTAATTCCTTTAACAGGCAACAAAATAGGTAATCCACCTGCCTTTATACTAACGTTCATAAACATAATTATCCTATTTGTTTTATTGTTGTATCTGGAATTCCACAAAACTAGGCTAAGAATAACATACTATTAATTCTTACACCTAACATGCAGTCATAGTCATACACAGAAAGAAAAATCGCATACTAAATTACCATTTTTCTCAACCTTAAACTAAAACGTATGTTCTTAAATTTAAGAACGATTAAAAATCCTTAAAAAAGTCAAACGTCTCAATTTTCAAAATTATTTATGCAAATACATTTCGACAAATCTTTAAAAAATAAAAACGTACAACTTCATCACCTTTTTATCTAAACATGAATATGTATTTATAAAAAAAACCTCTAAAAATTACGATTTCAAACATTATGGTACATTCGTTTAATTTTTTATTTTCGGTTTTTTATACCATTCACCTTTGTGAGAAGGGTATATATTAGGGTGATCGATTATTCGACATTTTCCAAAAACCGGTTTTCGAATAGTTCGAATAGTTGACATTTAAAAAAAACCGGTTGATATTATTCAAATTCAGAAAAAACCGGTTAACCGGTTTTTCATTATAAATAAAAAAAAATATATTTTAATTTGAAAAACTTAATGTTTATGTTTAAATTTGATTAATAAAACATGGCCCGAAATGATTTTTAACAATTTAAAAGATTATAACTTTAGATCTAGTCGTTTGATTTACATTATTTCTTTAATATAAAAAAATTAGAAAAAAAGTGGGCACTTCTGTTAAACATAAGGTACTATGTAATCCTAGCTTATTTTAAAAGCCCGGTTTAGGAAATTTGCATAGGCATTCCAACACTTCCATAAAATTTCAGCCGTAAATTAATTATTGTAATTGGAATATAATCTTAAGATTGATAAAATTTTATCAAACAGTTATCAATTTTATAAATAATTTTTTTTAATTAGTTAGGAAAATCAAAAAGTTTTAACCAAAGGAGCGGTAGAAAAATATGCAATAGTTCCTCGACTCGAATATTTTTAAAATTTAGACGGGCTGTATTATTATTTCCTTAAAAATTTCATTTAAATAATCTTTGAATACAAAGCAAATAAAAGTATTCGAAACCGGTTTTTAAAAAGTGAAAAACCGGGTTGTTCGATATTTGAAAAATCAACATTAAGAAAAAACCGACACTGGTAAAGCAGAAAAAACCGGTTTTAAAAACGGTTGAAAAATCGAGTCGATCACCCTAGTATATATATATTTAAGTTTATCATTGCGTTTGTAATTTTTACAATATCATTTTCCGAAACTATAAAGTATATCCGTATACATATTGCGAGTCCTCATAGATAGCCGAGTCCTGTTTGTCCCTACGTCGGCCTTATTTCACAGTAGTTTGTATTTTTGTTAAAAGTCTATAAACAGCTAAACGGATGTACCGATTTTCGTGAAATTTTCACAGTATCTTAACATCCGACACATTCATACGAGTATATATGTAGATAAGGATAGATCCATATAACCCCGATTCATTCTGTACATTATTCATTTAACACCAACCAATTTCCAATATTAGTCCCACAGTCACATTGTGGAGTATCTGTTGTTTTTTTTCGGCAACAGCACCCAACTTATCCTGAAATTTAGATTTCACCGTGTGTCTGTCCTTTAATAAACATTCTCTTCCCGCTAGTTTGGGTTTAAACTCCCAAAGGGGCCACAACAATAATTTGGACAAAACAAAATCCGAAACTCTGCTCTGTGGGCTACTGTTCCCGTGGCACCGAATGTCGAAACGCTTTACGTGAATACCTGCCGTGTTGGCCTTATTTCACGGTGGACTTTTTCAGCCACTAGCTGAGTTTTGACGACTCACCACCGCCCCTTTGTGTATCTTACACGCAGGTGGCAATTTGCCAGTTCATATACAAGCACTTTGCTCAAGTACTAGAGCTATCCAATCTCTTGCCATAGTAACCCCGTTGAGGAAAAACAGGTATCATGAGACAATCTCAATCAAACCCCGGCAAAGGAAAAGCCAATCACTAGTTAATTGACAAGACTTTATACAATGACCTACTGCAATAAGTTGAGAATGTTAAAGAGTAAACTCTAGGGTGATCGATTATTCGACATTTTCCAAAAACCGGTTTCGAATAGTTGACATTTAAAAAAAACGGTTGACATTTTTCAATTACAGAAAAAAGCGGTCAACCGGTTTTTCATTGTAAATATCAAAATCTATTTTAATTTGAAAAAAATAACGTTTATGTTTAAATTTGATTTATAAAACTTGCGCCGAACTTTAGATCTAGTCGTCTAATTTACATTATTACTTTAATGTAAAAATGGATAAAAGTGGGACACTTTCGTTAAACATAATTAACTATGCTTATTCCAAAATCCCTGTTTAGACAATTTACATAGGCATTCCATAATATTTTAGCCGCTAATTAATTATTGTAATTGGAATATAATCTTAAGATTGATAAAATTTTATTAAACAGTTATACCAATAAATATTACAAATAAAATTTGTTAATTAATTAGGAAAATCAAAAAAAGTTTAATAAAAGGTGTGTTAGAAAAATATACTCTAGTTGCTGGACTCCAATATTTTTAAAATTTAGACGGGCTGTTATTTACTTCAAAATTTAATTTAAGTAATCTTTGAATACAAAGCAAAAAAAGTATTCGAAACCGGGTTTTAAAAAGTAAAAAAAACCGAGTTATTCGTTATTCGAAAAATCAACATTTAGAAAAAACCGACTCTGAAAAAGCATAAAAAAACTGTTTTAAAACTGGTTGAAAATCCGAGTCGATCACCCTAGTAAACTCCAACACACACAACCATGACAACGCCAACGTCTCAAACAAATCGAACGCCACTCCAACCACCACTCCATCCGACATCACCGCAAATATAACAAGTATCCCATGGTACATCGCACACCAACGCATACCTAATCTTTACATTATCAGCTCAAATCCAACATTATATTATTCCACAGCCTTTCCCTGTGGATTGTAACATAAACTTATCCCGAAAAATTATATTACACTGTGCATCAATTGTTTAAACAAGTGCCCCTTCCTGCGAATTTGGGTTTAAACCACAGCCACTACGTGGATCCCGAAGGAACCTCAACCAACAGACTAACAGAGGATACATTTGATCATCACCAGTTTATAGTGCCGGAAGACTAGAGGTACTGGTAGCACTTCTTCATTCCAGAATTGCAATGCACCAAGGTGGGATCTATCATCAAGGAAACATGGCTTGGGGGGAGGTTCCCGTGGTACCAGACTATACAGTTCTCAGGTTCGACTACAGGTCAAATTACTTCAAAAAGGCCGGGGATATAATTGACCACCAGTTTATGGCGCCGTCAGTCTAGAGGGGTTTTCAGAAGCCCAAAGATATCAGCGAGATCCGAATCTTTAATAAATCTATCAGACATGCTTTCGAGAAGATCGCTATTTGAAATCGGCGAAATCGGTCCATAAATAACGGAGATATGAGCTTTGTTAGACTAAAATTTAACACCAGTTAGTTTTAGACACTAATGAACAAAATAAGACCCATCCAAACAAAAACGATATTTTTTGGACACCTCTAATCTACATTCATACATGTTTGTAGATAAAATTTTAACAATAAAGGTGTGTTCAATTTTTAAGAAAGATGATTTAAAAAAATTTTTAATTTTTGCACATTTTATGCAAAAAGTGAATAAAACCCATTTTTCCCTTTAATCAAATTTTTAAAGTTTAAAGATTGTTCAAAACGGGTTAATAGGTAGTAGTTTAAAATATATTTTTATCATAGTAGAAAAAATAAAGGTATAGCCGTTCTCTCTTTTTGTAGCCATATTAAACTTCTGACGTTTGGGCGAATTATTATTTTATTGCTTAAAATCGTGCTACCATATCTACCTTAAAAACCTATGTTTTTTGTTTACTTTTATATTTCTTTTTCAAATGACTGTAAAAAATAATTTTTCAAACATAAATTAAAAAATATTATAAATAAAACAAATAACCCGTGAGATTTCAAAATATAAATCAAATAATACTATCTACCAAAGTCTGTTGCTTCCAAATTTGTGTGTCGGGAGATGCTGGCCAGCATTATATGGGAGTTTCAACATACCATCAAAGAAGAAAGTTGCTGACGTCTTTGTTCTAGAGAATATAATTTTGTTTAATAAATAGCGAAAATGTTCTGATCAATCTTATATCGTACTAATCTAGCAGCGCTCACGATATTTGATAGTTTTACTTCTTCAGGACCATCGTATATATTGTGTGTGTGTATGTCCTATAGGCCATTTATTAACACTAAAGTCTTATAATATCCCTTTTAATCCAGTGGCATACTACGTTTTACAAAAAGGAAAATATCCTTATTTTGACCTGACTTTAAAACGGAATATGCCAGTGGATTCTATTTTCGATTTTCATTGCACACAGGCGACAAGATCTAGGAATACCAGTAAATTAACCAGTACCTTTTAGCAATTCAGAAGCACGTCCTGAAGTCCCTTAAAAAACCCAAATAAAGAAATTAGCTGGCGTGTCATAATGTCCATGGACGATATGACACACTAAATTAAGTCATAGTGTCCATGGACGTTGACAATTTTAAAAGTGTCACAATGTCTACGAGCAAAAGGACATAAAAAAGTACATTTATCAAAAATGTCTTAATATAGCGAAGCCGGTATTCGAAATACCCTAGAATTTAAAACACCCTTACGCGGACACTTTTTTAATCCAATCCAAAATGCAACATACACCAAATTTAGGAGCAACTCTTTTCGGGATGAGAGTGTCCCTTTCTTTATATCTAAATAAAATTTCCAAATCTTTTCTTTTTTAAAAGTGTCATAATGTCCATGGACATTGTGTCACTGGACATTATGATACGCCACCAAGAAATTACCATTGAGTAGAAGAAATTCCAGCGAATTTATGGTTAATCACCTTCATTCGTTCTTTATAAAGTGTTAGTTTATATAAAAATATAAAACAATAATAAAACATTTATTAAAACGTATTTATAATCGTTTATATTTGCAATTCACAACAGTTACACTTTTGTAGTAAACAAAATTACACATTTTTTAATTCTGATTTCCTAAATATAATTTCCCTTTTAAACTGTGTGGCAACGTTTTTATTTATTTGTTTACAAAAACTAAATATCAAAAAATCTTATTTACGTCAAAAAATTTTTCATTAAGAGAGAACGGAGTTACCTTGTTTTCTTTATACCATGATTTTTATTATAAATATTCTTTCTCATTAAAGCTAGAAATGAAACCTTTAATGTACATGTATATGTACTAAAAAAAAGTATTAAAATATTTGAAATATTTACCAAAATATACGGAATTTTTAATGAATATTTAAGAATGCGATACTTATAGGTAGGTGTATCAAAAACAAAATTTCGTTGATAAAAAAAATAGTTTGAAGATGTTTTATCCTTGTGATTAATAGCTACAATATGGCTTTGGTTGATAAAAAGTTAAATTTTATGTTAAATGCATTTTGTTGTTTTTGACTTCTATCATTGATTGCTAGTTTAGAGATTATTTGAATGATATTTCGGATGATCTTCAAACTAAAATCCAGCTCATAAAGAATTTGATAAACAAATTTTACTAAAACACTAATATATCTAGGACTAGTTGTAGACACTGAATTTTGCTAACTAAATAAATGCCGTAAGTTAAAACTTAACTTACCTTATTATCCCCAATTTATATTATTAGAATATTTGAAAATGTGTTGTAGGTATAAAAAAAATCCTATAAAATTGCGTTGTATTGTTTAAATATTTACACTTTTGACATTTTAAAGCGGGGCTTCATGGACTTCTTTTGTTTTTAATTTAATTTTTTTAATAACTTGCACTACACAGACTTTTTGTTTATTTTAATTTTCTATTTGTGTGAATCAAAACAAACATTCACGCACACACACACACACTCAGACGCATGTTAATACTTATGCAGATATGTACATAATAAATATATGTATGTACCTATATAGAGTATCTGTATAATTGTATCTATGGATGTTTCAGATACAGGGAGAAGTAATTACACTTCTTAAAACACTGGACGGATATTTATTATGTTTATTTTGTTTTGTTGTTGTATATGAATAAGTTAGGTAGATTAATACTCTGCTAGATACATTCAAATGCTAGTTATACGTAGCAGTAGTTAGCTCTGTATAAATTTATTTAGCAGTTGCTAAGGTGGTGTGGTAAGATAATAAATGTTAGTTTTGTTGTAAGAGTGGTGAATTTATTTTGTTTGTAAAAACATTTACACATATACACACTAACCCACCCTTCTTTAAATTTACTGTTTTCTATTTTTGTTGTTTATATTATTGTTTCTTCGTGACAAACCGAATATATGATATACCCTCTCTCGCTCTCTTCTATTTTCTAGCTATTTTTGTTGTTTTTATTCATAAACGCACACACACACACACCATACACAAAATACACACATCTACTGACGCTGTTATGCAATTTTTTATTTGGGGGGCTGCTATATATGATGCGATATACTTTAGTCAAAGCAAACACATATTTCGATTTTCTAATTTATCATCTTTTCGCAGCTAAATTCTTTAAAGTTTTGCACAATTGTTTATAGATCCGTATATTGGTTAGTATTTAAAACGACATTTTGCTTAGTATTTATATTATTTGCAGAAATTTGAGGGCGTTTTAAATGATTTTTTTTTTAAATTAGAACATGTTCGAACCGTGCGTTGCTAAGACGAAGACACCTCGCGACGCGACCTCTTTTGCTGACGCTGCGATTCGAATGCGCAATGAAAAACAAACCCAACGAATTCAAGGCGAAAACACAAACTATTTGGTGGTGAATATATCTATACAAATTCACGACTGACGGACGATACATCGGAACTGCTGAGAGAAAGTAAACAAATTAGTATGGATTGTTTTCTATACTTTGTTAAATTAAAAATCGATAATCTTTATTAAATATGAAACAACTAAATATTGCGAATGGTATTATATTTTTTCATATTTTTATGCGTTGTCTAAAACAAAAACTTACTTTAATGTTACCTTAATTAAAGGTGCTTATTTAACATCAGGTGTGGTGAGTCACAAAGTTTACAAGGTTGCCAATACTTTTTAGTATAAAATAGCAAGAAAAAAATTTGGCGTAATTATTTTTAATAATTTTAATCCAAGATATAATTTATTTATATATTTAAAAAATGCAATAGTTTTTTCGTAGGTTAGCAAAATAAATCATTAGTGTAGTTGAAAGTTACATTGTTAAATCAAATCAGAATGGTAGTTGCACTGAACACCAAGAAATAGGGTTCTATAATTGAAACGAAAAGTCGACTTTTTGCATTTAGTTAAAAATCGGTTTTTCGACTTTTTGCATTTAGTTAAAAGTCGATTTTTCGACGTTTTTCATTTAATTAACTTTTCAACTTTCAGTATTTTATAAATACTTTTCATGACTTTTTGACTATTTTCGACTATTTTTTGAAATTTTTCGAGTTTTTCCGACTATTTTAGAGTTTTTGACCTTTTTTCAACTTTTTAAAAATGTTCGACCATATTTGACTTTTTTCTTCTATTTTCGAGTTTTTGACTTTTTTCTTTTTATTTCCAACCATTCGACTTTTATTTACAAAGTCGACTTTTCGACTTTTTTGAACAAAATAGTCGACTTCGACTTTTCGACAAAAAGTCGATTGTTCGATTATTCGAAAGTCGATTTATAGAACCCTACCAAAATGAAACTGTGACGTTAACGTTATAATTTATTATTTTTTTGCACAATTTAAATTTATTTAATAGCCCGAAAAGAACCTATTTTTTACAAACGAAAAAATAATTTTTTATTTTTTTGACATTAAATTTTTGAAATAATACAATGTTGTAAATTTTCGTATTGTACAAGAAAAAAATATTTCAAATAAATTGTTTATTTTTTCAATATTGCAGATTAAAAAGCCAACATATATTCTTCTAAAATGTTTATAGATAAATTATTTTGCAAAATATTAAAAAAAAAATCTTTTAAAATAAAAATTTAAATGTAATAATTTCTTTCAATATTTTTATATTCGACTTTTTGCAACTATGTTGGCTTAAGAATTCTACTAATACATTCTTAGAGTTAGGTACCGACTGACAGTAGACTTAGGTACTTTTTGACAGCGTTTAACTTCTCGATGTTCAGTGGGTAGTTGTTTCAGCTCATTATGTTTTAAGTTTGTAGTAGGGTTCTATAAATCGAATTTCGAATAATCGAACAATCGACTTTTTGTCGAAAAAAGTCGAAATGTCGAAGTCGACTATTTTGTTCCAAAAAAGTCGATAATTCGACTATGGTCTGTGAAAAAAGTCGACTTTGTTAATAAAAGTCGAAAAGTCGAAAAAAGTCAAAAAGTCGAAAACTCGAAAATTGTAGAAACAAGTCAAAATTAACTAAATGAAAAAAGTCGAAAAGTCGACCTTTCGTTTCAACTATAGAACCCTAGTTTGTAGCAGTTATACCTAGGGTTCTAGTTGAAACAAAAAGTCGACTTTTTAATTAATTAAAAAATTTTTCGATTTTTTGAAATTTTGGACTTCGAATATTGAATTTTTTAGAATTTGTTTACTTTTTTTACTACTTTTTCAATGTTTATGAATCTTTCCAGGTTTACAAATGAAAAAATAAGGTGGTATAGTTGATACAAATAGTCGACTTTCGACTCTGCAATTTAAAAAAGTCAAATTTTAGAATTTTTTAATACTGACTTTTTCGTATTTTTTTCGACTTTAGTACTTTTTTCAACGTTTTTCGAAAGGAAATAAACACCATAACACAGAAAATCGTAAAGCAATATAGAAAAATTGTATAGTATTAATATAAGTTACCATTATATTAAAAACGCGAAAAATATTTAAGAACACAAAAATATCGACTAGTTAGTTGCTTTATGAAATTTTCTACTTTTCGACTTTTTCTGACTTATCGATTTTGTTCTTTTTTCCATTATTATGTTAAAAATATAATGCTTCATGATTACAAATAAAAACATTGTTTTTTTGAAACATTTTTTTTAGTTTCAAATTTGTTAATGATTTTTAAAATGTACGCAACAATTCTGAACATAGAGGGTATATAAAATAACGGTACAAAGTATTTTATTTCAATAAAAGTTCCCTTATTTGAAAGTCGATCATAAAACAAGGTTCTTATTGTAAAATATTCGACTTATATAAGATTATTATTATCATGGAAATTTTACAAAGACTTAAATGTTTTAATTATGTATACACATTTAATAAATTACTTATATTCTCAATATTTTCTATCGCATTTCGTTTTCTTGCAAAATAATCTTATTTTTAAAATAATAATAAAATCTGAAATTAATTTGAAACAATCAATTATTTTATCCAAAGATTCTTCGAAGGTTATGTAACAAATTCAATGTAACTTGGTCGTAAAATAAGATGAATACAACTCTGTTGATACTGTTACCTAAGCAAAATGGCACATGATTGGAAGTATACTTCCAAGCATGGGAATATAAGAAGAAAATAAACGTGTTAACATCATTGCCAGACTAAATTAATATTTAACAAACTGTTTTTTCATCAAAATAACAAATTTAGCTTAAATTTCGAAATTAAATTATAAAACAAACATTTCTGACAATTGAATTTACTACATTTTCATATATATTGAACAAAAAAAGCTATAAAAACTATTTATAAAACAAAATGCAACTCAGCTTTTAGCACTGAACATACTCCTTCCTTTGACAGCTACCGGAAAATTACTGTCAAAATTCCAGTTCACCACGGTGTGAAAATTCCAATGCAGACATTAATATTAGCTTGTCCGACGTAATATTTCTACTCATTTCATTTTGGCCACTGTTGTCAGGGTTCGTTCGAAGTGAGTACACGCAAAGATTTAAGTTACCGCATTAAGTAGAAAAAATAAAGATAATTTTTGTTATATATGTAATCACATTGGTGGTGTTAAATAATCATTGTGTCAAAGTAAAACGTGAACAGTTGAAAGTGTTTTGAAAGATTTTCTTTTAATTATTGTAATAAAACAATGTAAAGCTTTAATTACATTTGCCAATCAAAGTGTTAAAATTTAAATTAGAAAAAAGAAAATTTTTCTTAAATTTCTCCCAAGTTGCTGAGAAAAAAATTTCCAACGAGATAGTGGTGTGGTAGATATTTAAGAATGAAAAAAATCGAGGTGAAGACGGCCATCTTGTTCGGCAGTGGTAGATTTGCTGAAAAGAGATGGCAATACTTCCAATAACTACCGAACACTACTTTGCCAATTTACAGACACGACATTTAGTAGTTGTCAGTTGGAATCAAGTTCAGCGGCTTTCAGCAGCTTCATTAGTAATTGGGATAAATAAATGTTAGAATTTTAGAAATAAAAAGTGATTTTATTTAATAAAAAGTGTTAAATAATTGTTACAATTATAATAAGCAAATAATTTTAAAATATTTTATGGCAATATTTTAAAAGAATTGTGGGAATACTAAATAGGCCTAACTGGGGTTACGTAATTCAACACTGCAAATGGCAAACAGAAGAAAAATGTTGCAAATACCTTGACAGTTTTTTTTAATGAGGGTTTTATTACTTAAGAAGTTTATAACATTTATAAATGTATTTTTTTTACTTTTTGCAAATAAATTAATTTAAATTTTCTTTTTATTACAGAGCCTACGTGCGCTAGCTTCAATTCTTTGTTGATCTTCAAAGCATCTTAAAAAAAAAACAAATCAAAATGTTCGTATCAACAGTCTCCCGTATTGCCCCCGTTGCCAGGTCCGCTGTAAGTATTAATTTTTATTTTATTGAATAAAACTGCATTTTATGCATTACATAAGTTTCCATAGAATCGATTTTTTCTATACATCATTATGTAGTAGTGGCTTTTTTCATTTCTTCTTTACTCTTCGTTTACGCGTATTCTCTCTTCGTGTGTAGTATATTTCCCACGTTGAGGTGAATTTCCAATGACCGCGCTCTTTTAAGAAAAAGTTGTATTTGTCAAAATATAGAAAAAATCCAAAAAACGTTACATAAGTTAAATTTGAGGTTAGGTTAAGCAAAAAAAGAATATGAAAACAATGTAGACTCCTTTAGGGAAATAATGTATTTAGCAATATTTTATAACAATTTTGTTTCAAATATAACATGATGAATAAAATATTTGTTTATAATGTTAACCGGGTTAAATATTATTTTGCATTTAATAGTTCCGCGTGACATCTATTTACCGGCCACAAATATTCTTCAAATGTTATTTTTGTATTTTTAATTGTATAACATTTTTATTTATTAATTATTTATGTGTAATTTTCTCAAAAGTAACAACTATAAATTTATATAATTAATGATCAAATTATTTAGAATAAATTTGTTTATTTCGTGTTTTTGTTTTCCCTTTTATTTTTTTTTTTTACAAATTTAAATAAAAAATATATATAATTCATTAAAAAGTTTAAATTAATCCAATTTATAGTATTTTTACTTTGTAAACAATTGCTTTTCTTTTTCATAAGATGTATTTTTTGCCAAAATTTATTGCATAACTCCCCTTTTTCGTCTCGTGAAATTTTAGTTTACAGATTTTATTGAGCATGTTTTTTTACTTCTTGTTCTTCTAATTAAGGTTAAATAATTTTCTTTTATCTAATGATTAAATAATCAACAAAAATTGTTATCAAAATTTATGTAAATGCTTTAAATTCGTGTGAGTTAAAATTAATTAAATTTTTTAAACATTTTTCGAAATTAATAGTTGAATTTTAAAAAAAGAAAATTTTCCCAAAAGTTACATTTTTTGTAAATTGTTTGCAATTAAAAAAATACTAGTTAATCACTTCCGAATAACAACTTTAAATACTTAATAGGTAATAGGTAACATTGTTTATATCCTTGTTTAAAAGATAAGTTGTAGGATACATCATTGTTTTATTATACATACTATTTATTCTATGGTCTCTTATCTATGTACAATATTTTTAATTTAAATTATTTTTTTATTTTTCAGCTCGTTAACGGCTCCAAGGCTTACTTGAGACCATTGAGCAGCGCAGTCATTAGCCAAAGCCAAACCTTGGCCGCTCAGAACACAACCCCAGTTGCTTTACTGCCACAAATCAGGTCATTCCAGACCTCCCCTGTCACTCGTGACATTGATTCAGCTGCCAAATTCATTGGTGCTGGTGCTGCAACAGTCGGTGTAGCTGGTTCCGGTTAGTATTGGAAGCCTCGTAAAAAATTAATCTTTAAAAAAAAAAAAATTTTTCACTTGTGATTTTTTTCAACATAATAATTTTTTGAAAATGTTTACACTCTAAGTCAGTTGCAATCTAGCATCTGGGGCTTACAGACGAGTATTTGATTACTCTATATATTGCCTCGGGAAGGTCTGAGATTTGGTCAAAGTTCAGAAAAAAACATGTTGTGTTATACATGTGAACTTAAACTAATAAATTTTCTAGCAGGAAACTTGTATGATTAAAAGGCAAAGGGACAAGAAATTCTGGTTTGTTTTTGTTACAAAAATGATCCATTGAAATCTTTTGTGACCAGCAATTTTAGTGCGATGTGCTTGCTGTTTGAAAATAAGTTGTAAAACTTGTTATAGAACAGAACTCAATTCAGACTAATCTGTGACTGACTTTTTCTCTAAACATAACAAAAAATTATTTAATTTTAAGAAAAAAATTTAAGTGAAAAATTCTTTATGCAACAATTTTGCTAACATATATCTTCTTTTTCATTCCATCTCTTTCTTATAAATTAAACTTCCAATACAACAGGTGCCGGTATCGGAACAGTATTCGGTTCCCTCATCATCGGTTATGCCAGAAACCCATCATTGAAACAACAATTGTTCTCCTACGCTATCTTGGGTTTCGCCCTTTCTGAAGCTATGGGTCTTTTCTGTCTTATGATGGCTTTCTTGCTCCTCTTCGCTTTCTAAAGTGTGTATTTAAGTCCTTAAGAAGACGTTAAATCTTATAATAATAACAACAACAACAAAATTAATTGATAACATCTGTACTACAACAACCACAGCTCCATTATCTTTATTGTTTTTAAAAAACATCCAAGAGTAATAAAAAAGAAAAAGCAACACTTTTTATTTAAGTTTAAAACGGAAATAAAACAAAATCTATGATAAAAAATTAGAAAAACACGAAAATTTTTGAAGATTTATAATTGGTTTAAAATGAAAACTAAATGCCACAATACTGCTAGAGATTGAGCCAGAAAAGATATTGTTATATATAAATGACAGAAGTTGAATGAATAATTGTAGATTAGGAATGAATTCCACCGCCGCAAGTTTGCATTTTTTGTTATTTTTTTGAGTGCGTGTGTAAAAATTCGAATTCATTTTAGATTCCTTTTTATTTGAAGTCAACAACTTTTGTAGGTAAACTATTTTAGATCAAGTCTCTAGTGTATTTGTTTTTTAAATTGGTGTTTTTTTCTCCCAATTTTTAAGTTGAGTTTTTGTTTCTTCTTATTTACAATTTTTAATAAATTTTAAATAAATTACAAATAATAATGGTATTTTATCATTAAACGTTGGCACACAATATTTGTATAATTATGTTGTACATAGTAGAGTAATACCACTGCAGCCATTGGCGCGCTCTCATCATTTTGCGGTGGAACATGCTCCTCTATGGCACATTCATTGCATTGATGTCCAATTTTGCAGTTTTACCATAAGCTACGTTTATTTGTTTTTTTTTATTGATTTTAAATATTTGAACTGTGCATTGAAATACTAGTCGAAAGGAATAACGATATATTCTATACTTAACTCACATTTGTAATCACTCACAAAATAATAATACTTGCTGTACAAATAATAGTATTTGAAGAAAAACATCAAGAAATAAAAAGTCAATAATTTAATCAGATAAATGTTCGTTCTTTTAATTAACATTTCTACACTCAGTTACTGTATTTGAAAATTAAAATGTTCGAATTGAATGATTAATAGGATTGGCTTTTGAAAGTGGGATATAACCCCTAGGGCGAATTGAATAAAAGGATGTATCAAATTCTGATGCTACCGAAATTTGGAAAGTAGTATACTTAAAGGCAATAACCAAAGAATAATGCAATAACCATGGAATTGCAATCCATTCGAAATATTTACAAAAATGTGTCAATAACATAACGTAATATCTTTCTGAATTAATTAACGGGAAGCTAAAACGAAATCTATCGAATGTATAAATACGGAATTAAAAGCTTTTCGGTAGTGATGTGTGATAGTCTATATTTTCCAAATACACATTTCTATCACACATTTTGATTGGAATGGTTTCCATTTCCGTATTATTCCGATCGATTTTGATTTAGCTTTTACTTTTACCACTTTAAAAACTAAGTGGTTTTCGTTTTCTGAAGATGCAAAAATAGGCCTGATAATTTTGAATTATAAAACAAAACTTTCATTCAATTTATTTCATTGAATGGTTGAAAAATTTAAATTTAATTTGTAATAGATAAAATTCCAACAAAATTTTTATCATTCAGAGGGAATTCAAAAATAAATAAATAAATTTGTAACATATTGAATGCAAACAAAATTAATTCATTCATGGAGGAATTTAACATTCTATAGGAATTAGGGCCAATCTTTAGGTAAAAGATTAGCGATTAAATTAAAATTAATCCTCGAAAGATGTTTTTGAGTACTCAATTAGTTAATTTTATTTGCAAGTTTAAGCGCCCAATGGAGGTGGTTTAATCATAAGCTCGAAATGCAAAAGTGTAAACAGCTGATGCCAAAAAATTTATAAAATTTTTATAAATATAAACATTAAAATGTTCTATTTATTGATTAGTATGGACACTTTAAAACACATTTTTTTGTTTTTAATTTAAGTTTTCATTAATTTTCATATTAAATTTACAATTGTCTTCTTCTTTTTTATAAAATATGCATTGTTTTGATAACAAACAGTAAAGTTTTCTGTTGTTTTGTATGGCAACACTGCGAAGTTTAATCTTGTACTCAAAAACATCAAAGGGGATTAACATAATTTAAATTTATTTTTAGATTAACTAATCTGATTATTAATTGGCATTTGATTACCATCTCAAAAACCCGCTCTTAGAGAATTATGATGCACATATATAATTGCTGTTACCACCAAGCAGACATGCAAGCCGATGCAAAATGATCGGCGGCGGCGCAACCATTTTAGGTCGGCGACGGCGGCTCATTATAGAAAATATCGGCGGCGGCTAAATTGTCGGCTCAATTTAACTTTTTCTTCAAAAATTTACTTTATAAGCGTTTATTATATTGATAACTCTCTGTATAATAGTCTGTTATATAGAAACTTATCTCTATATAAGTTTTTTCTGCAAAAAATTTACATTATTATAGTAGTTATCACTATTTTAATATTAGCACAATATTGTGTGGCAACTCTTTTCAATTAGCCATAAGAATTTAAAAAAATGGCAACTCCGTGCAAATTGGTGAAATTATTTTCTGAAATACATGTGCGATTCCAATCTTTATCAGCGGCTTAGCTTTTGAGCCGAAAGAAGTCGTCGGCGGCGCGGTGTCATTTAAATATAAAAATGTATACATTATAAAACTTTGATTGAATAACACCACCTTATGTGAATTCGTCTTGAATACCACCTTATGTGAATTCACCTTGAATATCACCTTATGTGAAATCGCCTTGCATCCAATTGTTTTGTTTTTCTTGTATCCACGTTTTTTATATTATTGTAAAGAATTAAACAATTTAAAGGAACCTATTAATAAATTCAATGGATTTTGCTCGTAAAATCCTATTAAATTATGGATGGAAAGATGGTGATGGTTTGGGAAAAAACAAAGATGGCATTGCTAAACCATTAAGGGCCACATTAAAATTTGATAATGCTGGCTTTGGAGCTGACCAGGCTGCAGCGGATTTTAATAACCACTGGTGGGAGCGAGTGTTTAATGAAGCTGCTACGAATGTAAATGTCCAAAAAGAAGGAGAACAAATAAAAATGGGTTTGAAAGATGACGATGATGGTGTTGAAATTTCCACTAAAGGATACTCAGTAAAAAAGCTGAAAAAGTTAAAAAATAACAGAAGCGAAAGTAATGAAATGAAGGCTGCTTACGACAACTTCTTGCAAGCAGCAACCTTAACTAATCTGGGCGGTGAAGTTGAAAATCCTGATAAAATAGATGTTAATGATATAGAGGTCTCTAAGGTAAAAGTCTTAACGGATGAGGAATTATTTAAAGCGTGTGGAGGTAGAACCGCTCACAAAGGAGCTAGACATGGTTTAAAACTAAGTGGTAAACTATCAAGAATTGAACAGCAGGAAGCTGAATTGTTGGCCAAGATGCTGGCAAAGCGTAATGCTTCGAATGAAGATAAGCTAGAAAATAATCAGGAAAAATCTACAGAGGAAAAAAAGAAGAAAAAGAAAAAAGATAAAACACTGGAAGCACCTGAAATAGATGTATGTGAAGAAGATAATGTTAACAAAAAGAAAAAGAAACGAAAACACTGTGAAGCAATAGCTTCTGAAGAAGCACAAGAATTAACTAATAAAAAATTGAAAAAGAAGAAAAATAAAGATTCAGAACTAGAAACTAACACGATAGAACATGCTGTGGAAGCCAATGATGACTCAGAACCTCTAAAAAAGAAGAAAAAGAAAAATAAAGATAAAACTTTGGAAGATAAAGTGGAAGATGAAGTTGTACATAAAAAGAAAAAAAGCAAAAATAGAAATAAAGATATTGAATGAAACTTTTAAATTAATTTGGACATACATGTTTGTTTCTACTAATGTTTTGTACTATTACAATCAGTATTTATTGTAAGGGTACTATATATACCCAAACTAACTTTTTAAATGATATTAATTTAACAAATTTTCAGCTGTGTTAGGTACAATAAAAGAAGCATTTAAAAAGTTTTAATTTATAAACAGCGACCTCCTATGTGATTAATAAGAAGTTTCGTTAGATGTATCAAGATAATAAGTACTTTGACCAATTTTCTTGTTTAAGATTATTGATTTTAATATATGTATGGATGCGAATAAGGGCTTAAACGCCACTTTTCCCAAAACGTGTTTTTGACATAATAGTTTTCAGCTGATCTTACATCTATTTCTGACAAGATGAGTTAAAATCCATTTTTTCCCCAAAATACTTCGATTTTTAAATTTTATTTTATAGGAAAAAGATATCTCAATTTTTATGTATTTTTGACTAAAAATCGGTTAAATATTTTATATAATTGCAATAAATTTGCAGAATAGGAGGAATACTTTTCAAATTTATGAATTATTCGATTAGTTTGCAAAAATCTATTATTTTTAGATTTACTTAAGTATGGGCAACATGGGAGTATATCCATAACAACAGGAATTTATGTGAACTGAATACAGTACCTAAATTGATCTAGCGCAAGTCAGATTGAAATTAAGTATAGCCAACATGGGAGTGCATCCATAATAACAGGATTCAGCGCAAGTCAGATTGAAAGTTTTAGTTATGTGTAAAATGTTTAGGTACTCAAAAGATAACTTATTTCTATTGTTATTTCATATAAACGTTTTCATAATCCTTGAAATAAAAAATAACACTAAAGTTTTATTTTATACTAAATCTATAATCAAAATTTATTTCTTAGATTTCATTTTTAACCGTCTCGCTTTTCCTACACGCTTATTACCCGGTGCAGCCTTTGAGCCCACTCTACTTCTGGGTAATTTTGTACGTTCAAGACCAGCGGATGACGATTTGGTATTGCGTTTCGAACCACTCTTCTTGCCACCAAAGCCAAATTTCTTATTACGTTCTTTTCTCTTGGCGGCGGATTTTTTAGTTTTTGCTTCCAAGGCTTTGGCATCTTCTAAGAAATCTAAATTCTTCAATTTACCCTTACGGAACTTTTTCAACTTATCGAGCATATCCTTCTTTTCCATTTCACGCTGTACTTTTGTTTGCTTAGCCAACATTTTGCCCATTTTACGTTGTTCTCTAATTTGGCGTATGCGTTCAGATTTAGCTTGACCCTCCTGTTTGGCCATCAAATTGGAACGGACCTTTTGCATGTGTTCATCAGATTTAGCCATTTCGGCGAAATAGTCATCGGGACGTTTTGTCTTGATGCCTAATTCATGTAAACGTCTAATACCTTCAATGACAGCTGCTTGGGCTTGGCGATGGAATAACATTTCACGTTTGAAATCATTCAACACAGGATCTTCTTCTGGACGAACATAATGTAATTTTGCATTACCCTTAAACATATTGGCTCTTTTCTGTTCGTGCTTCTCTAAGGCAATAGCTAATTCGGGTGCCAATGGTGCCAAATCATTAACCATGTCCATACGTTCCAACCAAGGTAAATCATTTTTTATTTCATCTGTTTTTGCTAAAATTTTGGGCTGAAATGTTGAGTTTTTTAATATTTGCTTATAATATGACATATTTTACATACGATATCATTTATTTTATCTTTTCCCTTTTGAAATTCAACATTGAGTCCAGGTTTCAAGTCTCCGCGAGCAAAAGCTTCTTGCAACTGTTGAATGAAATAAATGTTTACTTTAATTTTTTTCTTAAAATATTTTTAATTATCTACCTCTGTCTCGGATTCATCCTCAGAATAATATTCTGAATCACTTTCTTGCATCTCAAAATCGGTCATATTTTATAAAAATTATTTCAAAAACAAAATGCACGTGCGACTGACTAAAAAACTAAACACAATAATAAAAAACTGTATGTGACAATTGACCGCGTTGCCACAACTAACTTTAATTAATTTTAAATTGGCAACACTTGATTTGATGTTGTTGCCACCTAGGCAACATCAACAAAATAATATATTAATTAATGTCGGATTAGTATAGGAAAAAATGTGTCTATGATATACATAGGCAAAGTATAACTACATAGGTATATACTGTAAATCTATAATTTATAACTTAGCTTATAAATTATGTATTTATTTCCTCCATAGCGATGCTTGAATATTCTTTTGTATTTTAGATAAACATAAGTTGAAGATTACCATGTAATTAAAATGAATTAATTCTGGCAAGCTTGCTTTAAACTTATAATTTGGTAACACTACATAGTAGTTTGCGCCATCTATCGCGTTTTTTGCCTTTGTTTTGATTCCATTTAAAATTACCCGCCGCTCTTCTTGTTGTTTTGTAAAATATTTTTTTGCTGTTCAGATTTATTTTTAAATCCAAATATATCTTATTATGTCTTCGAATTTAGCAAATGTTTATGCAAATTTATTACGAAAATATGGAGAGAATTATATGATAACTTATGCTTTGTCGCCAAATTATTTAAACAATATTGTAGGTGCTGCTGAGAATCCCGGCAAGATTGTTCTTTTTTATGTGGAAGTATGACAACTATTGGGTATATTTGCCTTAAAATTATTTAACCAAGTCTTATTCGTTTTTAGGATCGTTCGAAGGGAAAGTCCATGAACTTTGTATCACCTTCCAAGTTGAATATAAAGAAATCATCGAATGTTGATTTGGATTTAACTGGCAGTCCTCTAAAGGATGACTGCGAGGTGGATGCAATTGGTGATATGTCTTTGGATCTCAACTTGATCTCTAGAAATCCCTGGAAACCTGAAGAAGAATATCACAAGGGCATTTCCGTAGATAAGGCCAGAAATGTTATGACAGAAGATTTTCAAAAGGGTTCTGCAGATGCAGTAGGTTCTGTATGGTTCTTATGTTCGGCCGCAGATGTACCAAAAACTCTCTTGTTACAGTACGAATTTGGACGTAATAAAAACACCAGAGGCATTATCAATTACATGGGCGTTATCGAGACCCACACTGTAACCAGTCAGTCTCTGCTGCAGCAACATTATGCCTTTGTTGGCAAAGAAGCTCGTATTGAAACTCAGATAGAAAATACTTATCACATAAAATCTAATATTTCTATAAAATGCTCCTGGTCAACGGCTTCAATGACACCGTCGTTAATAGATTTGAGAACTTGTGATGTAATGCTGAAGCAAACTTTTCGCTTTAGTGATTGTAGCTCTTCGACAGAGGATTTTGTTAATCAATTGCGTATACTGATGGCTATACGCGATGAAATAATTTCATATAAACAATCGGAAAATACAGATTTAGCCAAGGAACCCAGTTATTCGTGTGGCATGTAAGTAGATATTACATATTTTTTTTTAAAAACCAATTTTACAAATAATAAAATTATTTATTTGTAAACTTTAATTCAAATAAAATTAAAATTTGAATTTATATTTATATTCCAAGTCCCTTTAGTTTATTCAACTTTAGGCCTGTAAATGACAGGTATTACCTGTAAATGACTGAGATTATATTATAATCTGCATGTGTTTTTAACCACATTTTTACAGAAAAGTTCATTTTTAGGAATGTTTTATTTTATTTTTTTTTAAGAAAATATTGTTGAAGATTTATTATATTAGTTTAAATATTATTCACATTTATAAAAGCATTTAAATGAAATTTATTTTTAACAAATTACCAATGAGTTATTTTCTGAACAGAATTTAAAAAGTGTATATTATCAACAGTTCTTAGTTCTAGGCGGTTTCTTTTTTCTGTTAAAACATTTCCAGCTAAGGATAGGCTACGATCTGATGCTATGCTGCTAGCAGGAATAGACAATACTTTTGCAGCCAGTTTTGACAATTTGGGATACTTATCGGTATTGCTTTTCCACCATAGCATAACATCAAAGTCATCCGTAAGTCTTACATTCTCCGAACAATAGCGCTCGACTTCATCCTTTACATTTTCCGGAATAGAATTCGATACTTTTTTAACAAGATTAGGAAAAAAGAAACTTAAATCGCTTCTACAACTTTGTGCAGTTGATGGCGGTAAATAGTCATTATTTTTTGTCGTTATTGACTCTGAAGTATTTTCGGTAGAGGATATAACTTCAATTTCTTTTAAGTCGTCCATTTCGGAATTACCGGATGGATCCTTTTGTTTTGTTTTTATAATGTTTTCCATACAAAATTCTTTTATCTCAAACATATCATTTGGCTGTATGGATATAGCTGGAGGATATAAGAACACGGCTGCTTTGTGCCAAATACTTAAATTAGAGCGCCATTTCTCCAACTGCAGTAATATATTATTCTTTAGGGCTACAATAACCTCATTATCAATAACGTTACTATTGCATATCAATTGAATTCTGTTAATAGAAGGAATTACATAGCAAAGTGTTGGAGATGTATTACATTCAAGTTTATTGAAAATAATGTCAAAGTCATTGCATAACTCCACTAACCCTTGCAGCAGAGGCATATTGAAATTGAGCATGTGACATGTTTCAGTATTATCTGACAGAATTTTATTCACATGTCCATAATTATCATAAACAGATTTAAACATAGCAAAGTTGGCATTCAATCTTGTCGGACAGTGACTTTTTAAACTGCTTTTTAAGATATCATGTGTGTTGGCATTTTTGAAATATTTCACAATTTGTTTACAGGATTCGGTGATTTCTTTTAATTCGACTGTTAACTCAAAGGCATCGTTGAGGAAAGTGGAAAATAAATCAGCAGAGCAATTTAATCTTGTAACGTCTTTTAGTGCACTTTTAATATTCATTCTTCTATCAGTGACAAACACCAGCTTAGAAATGTTAGTTACATCGAATTCTTCAAAGATACTGTTTAATTTATCTCTTATATTGTCAGTAGTGTTGGACATAAAATCCATGGATTTCATGCCTAGTGTAATATTAAAAAGTTCAAAATTTATTTGGAAGTGTAATGTGACACATAAGAAATTTCTCTTAATTAAATTGTCGGTCCACAAATCAATGCTAACGGCAGCCTCTCCATTTTCTATTAGATCTTGTATATGAGGTTTAATTTCATGTTTTTTCGCCTCAGCTAACAAATTACATCTGTCAGATAAAGTCTTTGCACTAGGTATTAGACTATCTAAATCAACATGTTCGCCGTATTTAGCACCAAGTTTTACACATTTCTCAATAATTTTTCTAAATCCAACACCTTCTACAATACTAAACGGCCGACAGTCATCAATTATAAAGTTTACAAAGGCTTCGAAGCAATCATTTTTGTCTTTGATATTAGGTACAACCGGACTTGATTCGCGTGGACATGAGTGGACACACTTATGTTTAATAAGATTCGAAGATTGTTTCCTTGTAAACTTAAAAACCTTTTGGCATCGTTCGCAGAATACTTTTTCGTTTATAATTGTTCCATTTTCTTTTTCAATTTCGGTAAAAAACTTCCATATGATGCTTTTTCCATTTCGTTTTCTTTTAAGTTTATATACTCCATCACGAATTTTTTTCCTTATTTCTTCGGCGTCTTCCATATTAAAAAAGATTTTTCTCCTTTTTATAATTTAAAGCTAAATACAATGTACATGTATTTATTTCTATATACATACATATAATGTGTACCCAGAGTATATAATACTCACATACAATTAGTACTGCATACGTTAGTTTATTTTAGCTGGAAGTACTCATAAGTACTCATTGAACAGCTGATCGTTATTTTTTTATTTGAAGTCGATAAAACTGTCAAAGTACATCATATAGAGTTGCCACAATCAGAAAAAATATGTGCATCCATCTTAGGATTAATTATATTTTTAGGGCACTGGCACACGTTCAATATATATTGATCAATATGAATCACGACCCATTTTAATAGTTTGATGAATACCTCGGCATGCTACACGTTCATTATTTATCGCGTCTGTATTTTCATTATTTCCTGCTACACGGGTCGTTCGATGATAACAAGAATTCTGCGAAAACTCCAAATTCATACAAATTTAGAAAAAATTTATTATCTTTTATATTTTTTATTAACATTTAAAAAAATATCAGTGGTGATAGAGGGTATATATAAGTTTGTCGTTCCGTGTGTAACACCAAGAAATATACATCTAAGACCCAACAAAGTATATATATTCTGGGTCCTTATGAAATTCTGAGTCGATTTAGCTATGTCCGTCTGTCTGTCTGTGTAAAACACGCTCACGTTAAAACTAAGTAAAAGAAATCAACCAAATTCACCCAAAATATTTATTATTATCCTAAGCAGTTTGGTATTGAAAATCAGCAAAATCGGTTCACAACGTAAGAAGTTATGAGTAAAAATTTCAGACTACCTCGAAAAAAATTACTTTTTTTCCTAATTCTTTTGAAGTTTTCTCAGAAACTACCAAAGATATTGCGATGAATTTTGTCACACTTTATTTTTTTAGGGCAGTGATCAATTATGTTCAAAATCTTTACAATTGATCCAATATTTCCCATAGCCCCCATACAAAGGTACATATTCCCGGAAATTAGTTTATCGTTAATAACTCAATCAAATATATCGGTATCAACACCAAATTTTGTACATACAAATATAATATGAACAGAAATCATACTACCAACGTAGATCTCAGTCGGTCCACAATTGGTCATAGCTCCCATATAAGGTCCACTTCCAAAAATCACTTAAACGCACATATTTCATTGATGAATAAAGCTATTATGATAAAATTCGGGCTGGATATGTTTTGTGTACATACAAATCATTCTACCAAATTTTTTGCGGATCGGTCCATTATTGGTCATAGCTCCCATATAAGGCCCACTTCCGAAAATCATTTAAAAGCTCATATTTCATTGTCAAATAAAGCTATTTTGATAAAATTCGACAGAAATATGTTTAGTCTAAATATAAATCACTCTATGAAATTTTTTCCGGATAGGCCCATAATTGGTCATAGCTCCCATATAAGGTCGACTTCCGAAAATCACTTAAACGCATATATTTCATTGAATTATAAAGCTATCGGGATAAAATTCGGCACAAATCTGTTTTGTATACATACAAATCTTTCTACAAAATTTTTTACGGATCGGTCCATTATTGGTCATAGATCCCATATAAGGCCCACTTCCGAAAATCACTTAAAAGCACATATTTCAATGTCAAGCTATCTTCACAAAATTCGACACAAATATGTTTTGCCTAAACATGAATCACTCTACGAAATTTTTTCTGGATAGGCGCATAATTGGTCATAGCTCCCATATAAGGTCCATTTCCGAAAATCACTTAAACGCATATATTTCATTGAATTCTAAAGCTATCGGGATAAATTTCGACTTGAATATATTTTGTGTACGTACAAATCATTTTACAAAATAATTTTTTACGGATCGGTCCATTATTGGTCATAACTCCCATATGAGGCTCACTTACGAAAATCACTTAAAAGCACATATTTCATTATCAAATAAAGCCATCTTGATAAAATTCGACACAAACATGTTTTGCCCAAATATAAATCACTCTGCAAAATTTTTCCCGAATAGGCCCATAATTGTTCATAGTTCCCATATAAGGTCCACTTCCGAAAATCACACGCATATATTTCATTGAATTCTTAAGCTATAGGAATAAAATTCGACTTGAATAAGTTTTGTGTACATACAAATCATTTTACCACTTTTTTCTCGGATCGTTCCATTATTAATCATAGCTCCCATATAAGGTCCACTTCTGAGAATAACTTAAACGCACATATTTCATTGTCAAATAAAGTTATCTTGAGAAAATTCGACACTTATATGTTTTGTCTTTACATAAATCACTCTACGAAATTTTTTCCGGATAGGCCCTTAATTGCTCATAGCTCCTGTATAAAGTCCACTTCCTAAAATCACCTAAACGCACCTATTGGAGTAAAATTATACTTGATCTTTTTCTGCATTATACGAAATTGTTTCCTGATCGGTGCATAATTGGTCACAACTCCCTTATAAGGACCATTTCTGAAAATTACTTGAACGTACATTTTATACATAGGTATACAATTTTTTCTGAATCGGTCCGTATTTGGTCACAACTCCCATATAAGGGCCATTTCTGAAAATTACTTAAACGCACATTTTATATGTATTTTGTACATATGTATATAAATCATTGTACGGAATTTTTTCCGAACCGGTCCATATAAGGTTAATTGTTGAAAATCACTTAATACCACTTAATTCGTTATTAAATTATTATATCCGGATAAAATTCGACATAAGTATGTTCTGTGTATAGATAAATAATTCTAAATTTTTCTGGACCTAATCAAAATTAGTTCGACAAAAATTTTGGCGAGTTATCTAAAAAATAGATAGTTAGATGGGTTTCAATAAAAAGTAGCTTGCTGGTGGAGGGTATTTAAGATTCGGCATAGCCGAATATAGCACTCTAACTTGTTTTTTATTTTATTTATTTTTCCGAATTTTACAAATGTATCGTGATTGATATCACAAAACATGCTACACGTTCAATATTTATCACGTGATTCATTATAAATATTGATACGAATTTTGGATTTCAGAAAATTGGGGTTTTCTGTGATATGGAACACGATCCGTCAATATTACATGCTACACGTTCAATACATATCACAATACAGCAAATATCATGATATATATTGAACGTGTGCCAGTGCCCTTAGGTTTTATCAAAATAAATTTCCTTGGTTTTATCAATCCCGAATTCCTGGGAGATGACGCGGGAATTCCTGGTTATTATTTTCCTTAGTTTTATGTGATATTTTTGACAAAAAATTTTGTTTACAAGGGCTCGATTTGCGCAACCGAAAGAAAATCGTGATTGTTGCAATAACTGACCACTAAATTTCATTTAATTTTTAACATAAACATTGTAAAAATTTAAAAAATTCTAAAAATTGGCAAAATTTTATAAAATTTGTATAAAATGCAAAATTTTTTATAAAATACAAAAAGTTGAAAAATTACATCTTTATTATCAATAAAAGGCTAAAATTTTGTTGATAACATCTCTCGTTGTTGTTCACTATAATATCAATTCCAGCCGAATTCGGATCATCTTCAATACTGCAGTACACGGCTACGATATTTTCACTAAAATGATTCAGTCTACCACGCGTCTACTAAAATTTAATGCACAATTTTGTAAAAAAAAACTCGGAAATTCTATGAAATGTTACTTAGAAATTCTTTCGTACAATATACGAATGTAAATCTCTATTTACGCATAACATAATTAATTTTGCTACAAAAAATTCCTTTCTTTCGTTATATGTCGCATATTTAAATGAAAAGTTTTTCGTAAAAAAAAAAATTTCTTAAGATCTACGAAAAAGAAACAAATTCTTACTTTTCTAAAATCTTCAAAAAGTTGTATTTTATACGAAATTTTCTTATATATTATGTAATTACATGGAGGGCATGGATTATTTTCAATTTAGAGATTTTTTTGCGTACAAAACATTAATTAACTTTTAAAACTAATAATTTTTATCGATTTTTTAGTGGTATTGATATGGTGGAACTACGTGAAAGCATTAATAAGGTTATGACTGAAATATCGGAAATAGATCCTAGTAGTGGAGAAAAACGTGATATTGAGGACGTTATACAAAATGCTAAAATAAGACGTCTTAATGATTTAACCGATAAATTGTGGGAAATTTTAAAACGTAAGTTTATTACCTCTACAATCTATAACTAATAATATCAACTATTTAATTTGATTCAATAATTTTATACAAAATGCTACTGAGCTTTTTAGTTTTAATTTTTCTAATATTATTACTCTTTATTATATTTTAGAATGCTCATCTTATAAGGATTTAAAAATGGCTTATACAATACTATTTCAATGTGCTGCCCGTTGTAATATTGTGGTAAGAAACATATTTTTTAAAGTGACTTTACTGAAAACTTTTCTTTTCAATATAAAAATTCAACCTTAGTAAATTTCGAATTTCTATAGATTTCCAATTTTATCGAAAACTCCAATTTTCGACGAAAAATTAAATTTTAATCACAAAATCGATTTTTTATCAAAAAAGAGTAGATTTTGTTAGCTTATTCAACAAGCAAATGTTGTAAATTTGAATTATTTTATAAATAAAAATTTTTTTCTTTAATTTTAGAACACTCCAACAAATAAAAATCGCTTAGCGGAAATTATCACCGAGGTGGCAAATCGTCGATTAGCCATACCTTGTCTTTCGGGTTCGGAGGCATTAGAATTATTATTGGAAATCGGTTTGGAAAAATTATATAAAGACTATGAATATATATTTGTTGAGAGCAAAATCTGTAGTGCTAATGATTTAAAAAATAAAAGGTAAACGAAAGTATTCTTTATGATTGAAAGATAATAAACAAATTTAATATTTCTATACAAATCTTATTTTCAGCATTGCTCACGATAACAAAGAAAATGATGCTGTTGTACCGAATGTACGTAAATCCCTACGCAATGCTGTTATGCAAGACAATGCTGTTATGCGTAAAACATTGCTGCACAATGATGTCAAAAGTACTGGAAATAAAATGAAAAACGATATAATCTGTTTCAAGAATAGTAATTTTGACGAACATGAAAGTGCTAAAACTCTGGCAAAACTATTGCAAATACACTGTACTCTAGAACATTTACTCATGATTCATATACATTTGAATTTGAGCAGTGTCTTCTATGAAGTCTGCGATCAATTGCTGCGTAAACCACCTCGTATTGTTGATATGATCAGTGATTCATTGACCGATGAAATGGAAATACAATTACCCGATCACTATGTACGTGAAATTTTAGAAGGTAAGGATCCTCATTCACGACGCATAATAATGAAATCTAAAAATAAATTGCGTGAAGTCAAGTCAACTTTTTATTTCAATATGGAGAATATATGTCCACCCAATATATCTGAAGGATTTAATACCGAAGAAAAAGAATATGGTAAAGAGAACGTTTATTATAGTTGGTTATATCGTAAAATAACAACAATACAAAATCACTGAATACATTTTAACAATGTTAAGTGGTTTTAGTAGTCTTGTAATCAGTTCAATTACGCATGTTTATTCTTAATGTTTTAACACGAATTGTAACGGCAGAAAGTATACTTACATACATACATACATGCATAAATGTCACAAAAGAAACAACAATTTGTTAACGAAGACTTACAAAAAGTTAAGTCTTGTTTTGATTTTATTTAATTTTATTCATTTTGTTCGTTTTACATTTAAAAGAAATATCTTAAAATAAAGAAACATAAAAATACATTTAAAGATTTCTCATTTTAAAGGTCTTGTTTTCAGGGATTATAAATACATACATATGTACAATGTAATCTCTCTAATTTATCTGGGGATATGGAATCTTTTTTTTCTTTAGTAAAAAGTAAGTATATTTGGTTACAAATTGGAATATTTATAACCATTCTTGTTTATCGATTTTAGCTCAAGAAACTTATTAACTTATTTTGTTAAATATTCGAAAAAAATAATTTCATTACTTAAAATATACATACAGTGAATCAACTAAGTTTTTTGCCTACCTTTTTTTAAGAGAATTTTGTTTCTTGTTCATAAATAAAATTAAAAAAAACAGGTAAAAAGTAAATTTATGTTTTCCAATTGAAAATAGAGATTGTGTAGAATGGAAAACCAAGAAAAAAATATTAAAATAAAAATTTTGGTGCATTTGTTGTTGCATTTTATTATTTTTCATCAGAATTTGCACGTCAATAAAGTATTTTGCATATTGAAATTTCCAGTTAATTTCGTTGGGTTTTTTCAAATTATTTTTTAATTGCTTTTTGAAATTTATTGTTTTATTGTTAAAAGGACACGTGTTAAGTATTTTTCAATCGTAATTTTCAAAAATCATATCCTTATTGTGTGAAACTGTGTAGTTATTTGCGTTAAAAATGTTTAAAGGGAAATAATGAGGCAATTCAAATATAAAAAATTAGTTTAGATTTTTAGAGCAAGTATAAATGGAATTCAATTATGAGATGTTTAATCAATCATTAAAAAAATATAAAATATAGAAATTGATGAATTAACACAAAGAATTATTAAAAAAAACGGACTGAGTTGTCTTTCAAAATCTTTAACTGCCAAAAGAGAGCGACTTGTATCCAAGCAAAAACCATTGAAGTCCTCATTTATCTTCTCCAAAGTCCGTATACGAACTTAAAAGAACACTATGTTTAAATTTAGACCTCTAAACAGACCTTAGGTTGCTTGGAAACAATATAAAGCGAACTATCGTGTGGTACGGGAAAAATACTTAATTTAGGTATTTACAAATAGAGGCGCTTCTCATCACCTAAGATCCACAAAAGCAATATTTTTCAGCTAATACATACACTTATATATAGTTAGAACCCAAATCAAGAATAACTATCCAAATCCATCTACGCCTACTGTATTTTATTCATAAAATAATGTATTCAAAATATGAGGTAGAGTATCAAAATTCTAGCATGTAATAGTTCTATAGTGATATACGGTGATATCCCCATACTTAGAGTGGCTAGGATAGTACTTAGTGTTAGCTTTATTGAATAAGAATCAATATTATACAATTCTAAATAAAATTCACACAGTATTCCCCAAATAGATGGGGTTTCCGTAATGTAGTTTTTGTTTATCAATACAAAATGACCAAAAACCCAGATTATTTTTGTTATAATCTATGGATTTATACTCCACTAATATTTTTTTCTAGGTCCAAATCCATTGATTTCCTAATATATCATGTATCCAATTCAAAATTACTTATTATTTTCGAAATTAAATCAAAGAAACGATAGATTTCATGTTAAGTCAGATATTGAAAAATTCTTATAGGTATATAGGATAATAAATCGGTTAAGAAATGTCCAAACTTAGTCGTTCCACTACTAAAATATCTAAAAAATGTTATTCCAATATATAGGAGTAATAAAAATATTAAATTTTATAAAATAATGCAGCAATATTAAAAAAATTAACAAAAAACCTAAAAAAGCAAAATACTTTATTGACCTTAAAAATTAACAATACGTTCACATTTTATCAAAAATCTCGTTAATTAATATAACGATTTTACTTTTTATGGTAGAAAATTAAAATATAAGATATTCTTTAAAAAATACAACAAGCAAATTGCTTTATTTTGCTAAAAATAATTGTTCAGATAAAGTTTTTTCTTAAAATTTATAAAATTTTACATAGGCAAATTACTTAATTGATTCACTGTATGTATTTATAATTTACTCGAATAAGAGATTTTTCTTCATAAACAGCTGTTTCAAAATTTCAATTTCCGTTTTTTCAAACATTATTAAAAAAAATTTTTAATGTTTGGGAGATTTTATGGGTATTTATGGACAATAGATTAGAGAATAAAACAGAAAAATAATTAGGTCAATAACTATTATAATTTAGCAGCTATACTGTTGTACACTATTCAAAATTTATTTACAAATCTTAGGAATATAGAAGTAGCTTTGTACTACAAATATTGGGCTCCCCTTCAATGAACACTGTCGCAGTTGCAAAGACAGGGAAATGGAAGAAACGGTCTCCCATCTTCTATGTGAATGCCCTGCTCTAGCCGTTAAAAGAAACTGTTTTCTTGGCTGTTACTTCATATCTAACCTAGGTGAGATATCTGGGTCTATGCTTTACGATATCTTGAGATTTCTCACGGCTGCAGTCTGGATCTAATAATATGACGAGTGAAGTGGTCCGGTCAAAACGAAGTCTCTTCGACTCTACTTGACTTTTCGCGGGCAGTGAACTACCACGTTTACAACCAACCATTATAAATATATTTCAAAAAAAAAAAAGTATTAAAATATTTTTGCAATTTTGTTTATATGCGGAAAATATACGAAGGAAAATAAAAAGTATGTAAATAAACAAACATAAACAAATAGTCATTAATAGCCTTCCTTTCCAAACAAAACTTTTTGTTGAGATTTATACAATTCGCGTACATTCACATCGAACTTGATTTATTTACATTGTCATTATCAGTTCGTAATGATTTGTTTTGATACCATCATTCTAAACAATAATAACTGGACATGCGCCTGGGAGTGACAAATTTAAAGCATGCGCTCTTAAAGGGTTAGTCAACTCTGGCGGTAAATCCAAAACGGAAATGCGAAGAAAAAACTAAAAAGCAAATAAATGTTTGAGGAAGACTAGAGTCTATAATCTAGTTTCGAACACCTAGTTCATTGAAATATAGTACAATCCAATTAGCTGCGATTAAACATTTCTCGGTTTATTTGAGTTCAAATTTTTAAAAATTCTATTCAGATACACCTTACATGTGCTAAGGTTCGGACGTGTCTTAGCACAATAGCGGAATAATAAGTTAATAAAAAAAAATATAAAAAAAAGAAAAACTACAAAAAAGGATCTAAGGATATATTGAAATTTAAAAAAAGGATATTTAAAAAAAATCTCAATATTTTTCGAAACAAATAATGAAATAAGTACAATAAATATTTACATTTCTGTGTATAGTATAGTGTAAATTAATCCAATTAACAAATATTATAAAAAATGGTGTGTATTACAAATCAAATTATTATTTAAAAAATTAAATCTTTTCGCAAATATAAATAAGTGCTTGCAATTTAAATTAAATCCTCAAAAAATGTTTGAAAAATTGCTGTTTCTAATTTAAAATTATTTAAACAATTTTAAATCTGAATTTGAAATCATAAAAGTGCAAACTTTAAATAGAGCGTAAATATGTATTTTGTGCAAGTTACATTGATTATAAATCCATTGCAAATACAATCTGTAAGGTTTCTTTATGGTTTTCTTTTGGTGTTTAAACCTAATGGAATGGAGTCGAAAGGATAATGTATAAACACATAACTAAATGGCAGAGGATTAGTATTGTAAACAAATTAACGGTTTCATGTTACAAGTATTTAAAATGAAAATGTCTAAACTAATCAAGGATATTTAAGGATACAAAGGATTTGAAATGAATTGCTTATAATCCTTTTTTGGTTGTTTGAGTTTAAGTAATTTCGTTTCTACTTCTTGCTTTTTATTTAGTAAGGACTAGGGAGTTTTGAGAGTTGATTTGATTTATTCCGTTTGTAATATATCGAAATATTGTACTTAGATCCACGAAAATATATATCTACATAATTATATTCGTCTGCAACGATCTAGGATTAGTTTTGGTATTACATGGAAAGTTTTTTACAATAACTAATGTTCAGAGCTTAAAATACAGTATAAACAAGATTTTAATAAGGTTTGGTTTATAATTGACTCTACTCTCCATAAACATAATCGCTTTTGCAGAAAATCAGTAAAAATTTACTTCCCAGAATATTCGGATTGAAGTTAACTACAGCATCGTGACTACTGTTTGTAATTAGTTCATAATGTAGGAAACTAAATTCTAAACGGTTATCAATTTAGAGGACTCCAAATATATAGTTTTAAAAATGAATAGATTCCATGATTTCGGTAAGATTTTAAATCCTCAATAGCTTCCAAATTATTTTTTATTTTTGCATTATTTAAAATGTTTTAACAGCTCAAGAATATAAAGATGTTTACAGTATTACAAGACTCTTATTTATTTCTAAAGTCATGACCCATAGCAATATATACATATTATTGGCATTTTTTAAGGGTCTGGAGTTTTTCTTCAAATTTGGTTATGCCTTTCTAATCATAACACTGCTTATAATGATATGGATGTCTCTGGCGCGAGCATCACTTTATAATCATCGTGAACTGGAAGAGATGAGATATCCACCATGTACATATAATTCCTTTTGTACGTGCTCAAAATCATCATCCGATCTGGGTGTTGTTTATTGTAAAAACGTGCCCTTTCCAGCATTACCAAGAATGGTAAACCAATCAAAGGTAAGCTGACAAATAATCATAGTTTTAAAAGTAAAACCTACAAATGTTTAACTATTAAAAAAAAAAAAAAGGTTTTCATGCTGCACATGGAAAATACTGGATTACGAGAAATAGAGCCATATTTTTTACAATCAACAGGTTAGCATAAGAAGTAGCTAAATGCTTTTATGTTACTTTTATTGTAAAACATTTTAGGCATGTACCGTCTTAAAATATCGGGGAACCATTTAACTGAGATACCAGATGATGCTTTTACCGGTCTAGAACGATCCTTGTGGGAACTTATACTGCCACAAAATGATTTAGTTGAAATACCATCGAAATCATTTCGCCACTTACAAAAACTCAGACATTTAGATTTGGGTCATAATCACATAACACACATACAACATGATTCCTTTCGCGGTCTCGAAGACTCATTACAGACACTCATATTGCGCGATAACTGCATTTCAACATTACAGGCTCACAGTTTTTCAGGTCTTCTCATATTGGAAACGTTGGATTTGAGTGGCAACAATTTATTTGAAATTGATCCTAATGTCTTTGTGGATGGTATGCCGAGACTAATGAAACTATTATTAACGGACAATATACTTTCGGAAATACCATATGATGCTCTGGGACCATTGAAAAGTTTACGTACGCTGGATATATCGCACAATGTTATTTGGTCTATGAGTGGTAATGAAACATATGATATACCATCGACCACAAAGCTAAATTTGGACAATTTACATTTGGAATATAATAATATTAGTATGTTGCCACCAAATTCATTTAAATACTTCGATATTGTTAATCGAACATTTTTGGATGGAAATCCCATACATACAATGAAGGTAAGTGAATGTATTAAAAGTTGTTAAAAGAAATTTTAAGAAAATTAAGTTAAAATCGAATCACATTATAGATTAACATTATATTGAGGATTAAATTCAATTATTACTAATAGTTATATACAGTGTCTCTCATAATTATTCGAATTTGGGTAAACTATAAAAAGAAACCAAATTTAATAATATATTTTGTGTGCAAAATAAATAAATTAATTTGTTATATTGTCTAGATAGTCCTTATGTTTGATATCACGCTTTTTAAAACTTGAAAAATTTGCATTGACTTAAATTAATTGTGCTTTTTTAAAAAAAGTCCATGAAATTGCCTCACAAAAGTATACGAATTTTTCCTGTATTTCATATTTGATCATATTAAACGCAACACAAATTTTAGAATCGAATGGTTTTTATGCGTAATATTGTTTTAAGGGGTTACTATCCACGGAAAGGGTATATTTTTGGCCCATTTGGTCCACAATTTTGGGGAATTTGTATCCTCTTTTCATGTAATATCATTAAAATGGCGATTTTTTGCCATAATTGTAAATTTGTATCCTTTTTTCCAGAGATAAAACAAAAATTTGATATTGGGACTTAAAAGACCCCTTGGGGTATCTAAAAATAATATTTTTGTTACAAGAATCTGTATTTAAACGTTCCAAGATAAATTATTCGGATCATTCTTCTGTCGCTAATTCAATATATTGGAACTTAAGTCCATTTTTATAATACTAGGATCAACTATTTTCGGGGAAAGTTTTCTGGTATATATTCTTTTAGATATCAGCTTTTATACATTTTAAGTTTTCAATGTGTTGTGGAAGTGTACAACTCCAAAACATGCCTCGAAGAAGCACCATTCAAAATAGTAAAATCATTATTTTTATATACCAATGGCCTCCATGCTGCATGGCACGATATCATTATGATCACATCAAAAATGTTGATATGTGTTTAAATATTATTTACTATGATCAAATTAAAACCAAAATTTAGAACTTACAGTGTTATTGTAACGGGCAACATAAGCGTGAAAGTTACGAGTAGTAAAAACTGAAATCTACTATATAGGATGACGTTTTGTTAAGGCATGATTTGGGGTTGTATACCGCTATAATATATTGAAAATTTAAAATACATTAGTGCCAATATGTACATGAATATACACTAGACAACTTTGTCGGAAAATATGGTCCCTAGAGGTACGAAAAGGGACTTATGATCCAGATAATTCAATTAGAAACTGAAAAACGATACCAAAAATACATCTTGGAACGATTAAGTATGGACCCTTTAACAAAAAATATTATTTTTAGATATCCTATGGGTTCTATTACATTCCAATATTAAATTTTGGTTTTATCTCTGGAAAAAGGGTGAAAACATTACAAATATAGCCAAAAATCGCCATTTTAATGATATTACATGAAAAGAGGGTACAAATCCCTCAAAATTGTGGACCAAATGGGTCAAAAATATATCCATGCGGTTGATAGTAACCCCTTAAAACAATATTAAGCATAAAACCATGCGATTCTAAAATTTGTGTATCGTATAATATGATCAAATATGAAATACAGGAAAAATTCGCATACTTTTGTGAGGCAATTTCATGGACTTTTTTTAAAAAAGCACAATTAATTTAAGTCAAGGCAAATTTTTCAAGTTTTAAAAAGCGTGATATCAAACATAAGGACTATCTAGACAATATAACAAATTAATTTATTTATTTTCCACACAAAATATATTATTAAATTTGGTTTCTTTTCATAGTTTACCTAAATTCGAATACTTATGAGAGACACTGTAGTAATTTACTATTAAGTAATTATTTGTTACGCACTGGGGCAGAATCGAAACGGCTAAAAAGTTTGCGGTTTGTTTTTGTAAATATCGGGCCAAATTTGGAAAAAAATAATTTTTAGTGCACAGGATTCTCAATCTAAACATAATTTTAACCTCTAATGAAATTTCTTTTTTAGGATGATGCTTTTAAATCTGCAAAAATACGCGAAATTTATATGCGTTATTGTGGCCTAACTCATATATATCCGATGGCCTTTGATAGCTTAGTAAATAGTCTACAAATATTGGATATATCTGGAAATAATTTGACTCAACTGCACCATAAACTTTTCAATAAATTCGACGTTTTAAGGTAAGTATTTAACAGATATGCTGACAATTGGTAATTTTAATCCTTAGCAAATTATTGAACTTTTAAAATGCTTTGAAAATAAGCTTATATCCTTTATGTCAATAACAGTTACTTATTAACTGTAGTGGGAGTTCATTTTTAATAGTAATGGAATGTACTTAAAAATATCTTTAAATACGTATTGAAATGTATAGAAGATTAAGTCGGGTATAATATTTTCACATATTTACAAGTATTTATACTTGTTATCAATGGGCGCCACATATTATTTAGTAGCAAATATTGCAATATTGTATTGTATACTATATACTTACAGACAAATATATAGATTTTTATTCTGTTAAGCCGATTGTTGTCATCAAATGTTCGCGAGACATGTTAATATTTGCTGAAAACAATAGTGCTTTACTTGAATACATTATATGTAGGAAATACTATATTCTTCGTGGATTTTTTTTTTCAATTTTATTATTTGGTTTTCCAATATTATTTTGTATGGCTTCCTTAAGTGGGTCTAGAAGTGCACGACCTTATTTATAGATTTACAGACAAATGTCTTGCAGCAGATTGTATGTAAAAATGTCTGTGTGTATTTCAATGAATTGTAAATTGATTGAAACAAATACTTCAGTTATTATGAATCATTTATAATTTAACGGACTTTATTAATATGGGGAAAATGGAAAATATTTTATAACTACAAACAGAAATCTACTACAATTTGTTCTAAAAATTCGAATATCCTGAGTATAAAATTCTCTTATCATAAATGAAAGAGTGGGAGAGATATTTTTAATCGACTTCTCTAATGTCTAATCTGTAGAGTAGTCTAGTCTATAGATTATTCTATTGTCTAGTCAACAGACTAGTCTATTCAATGTGGTAGTTTATACACTACTCTATACTATAGCTTAAAGAGAGGAAATGGACCGTCCAGTATATTAACTAGCCTATAGACCAGCCAATTGACTAAGAGCTAATCTTTTGGTGAACGATTAGCGATTTAATTAAAATTAACCCTGCTTTTGAGTACACAGTTTGCTTACTAGTTTAAGCGCCCCATGGAGGGGGTTTAAACTTGAGCAAGAAATGCAAAAGTGTAAACAGCTGATGTAAAAAATTAATATTAGATTAACGTTATTTTTATTGGATTAACTAATCTGAATATTAATTGGCATTTAATTGCTAACTCAAAACACCACTCTCAAATATATATACTGATAGATTTAACATTTAAAATTTTATATAAATAAATTATTTTCAGTCTTTAGATAATTTATAAAATTAAAAGAAATTATATTATATACAAATGTTCTCTCCCTTAGACAGAACTTTAAAATCAGCATCACTATTTCAAATTATTTTCATTTTATAACTTAATTTTCAGAGTCATAAGTATGCGCGATAATAAAATCAAAATTGAACAACCCACTGAAACATTTAATGCTATGCAATATACCCTGCTCAAATTGGATTTAAGTGGTGATCAAAATGATCCAACTAATTTACAAACACTGCGCAAGTAAGTTAAAAATTTGACATTTTTTACATCAAAAAAAGTATTTTTATTCATTTGTAAAAAGTATGACCAGAATGAGGAATATGCGTTCTTTATCCATGTCACGTATGAGTTCAACTTCTATAGGACCCGACGACTTTAAGGATTTTGGTGTAGAATTGGAAGATTTGCAAATAACACGTGCACAATTATCGAACATACAAGCGCATGCTTTCAAACATGTAAGAGGATTAAAGCGTATCGATTTTAGTGAGAACTCAATATCGAGTATTGAAAATGATGCTTTTGATGAGGTTGGTTTGAACACTAGAAGTATAAGCATAAATATATATATGAAATTTTTACAATTGCAGATTGGTCACTCTTTGATTTCCTTAAAAATTGCACATGGCTTTTCGGGTACAGCACTGCCTTCGGAACCTTTGCGTCATTTGACCTCTTTACAGGAACTGGATATGAGTAATAATAAAATACAAAGTATGAGTGATACTAGTTTTCATTTTCTAAAGAATTTAAGACTATTGGAGTTACATGATAATCGTATTGAACAAGTTATGAAAGGGACATTCCAGGTATTTAAGACAAAATGTAATAATACTGAGTAACAAAATGAAAACGAGGTATTGTTTACTTAAAAAAATATACATATTTTTGAAATCTTTGTTTTAAAATTCATAATCGAATCCTTCATTATTCATGTTACACAGTATTTAGAGAAAGTTTTTTTTTTCGTTGTTTTAAAGTCTTGTTTCGCTTCTTTGTTTAACAGGGTGATATACATTCGAAATTAGAAGAGATTTCCTTACGTTTTAATCATTTAGCACAAGTTTCCCAGCATACCTTTTTCGATCTAGAGGTAAGTTTTCTTTTGGTGTGTTCTTAATACAATATTTTAATATGAATTTTTGCAGGCTTTAAGAAAATTACATTTGGATGATAATAAAATCGAGAAAATAGAACGTCGTGCCTTTATGAATTTGGATGAATTGGAGCATTTAAGTTTACGTGGCAATAAACTTAATAACTTAGCAGAAGAATCGTTTCAGGTAAGTTCAAATGTTCACATGGGTTTCGAAAAAATTACATCCTTTTTATTTTATTTAAAGTAATTTAAAGTCTTTTATCGAAAATTTTCAATACAGAGAATATTTTATTTTGTCGAAAATTTTCTATAAAGAGAAAATTTTGTCGAAAATTTTCTATAAAGAGAAAATTTTGTCGAAAATTTTCTATAAAGAGATAATTTTATCGAAAATTTTCTATAAAGAGATAATTTTATCGAAAATTTTCTATAAAGAGATAATTTTATCGAAAATTTTCTATAAAGAGATAATTTTATCGAAAATTTTCTATAAAGACATAATTTTATCGAAAATTTTCTATAAAGACATAATTTTATCGAAAATTTTCTATAAAGACATAATTTTATCGAAAATTTTCTATAAAGACATAATTTTATCGAAAATTTTCTATAAAGAGATAATATATCGAAAATTTTCTATAAAGAGATAATTTATTGAAAATTTTCTATAAAGAGATAATTTATCGAAAATTTTCTATAAAGAGATAATTTATCGAAAATTTTCTATAAAGAGATAATTTATCGAAAATTTTCTATAAAGAGATAATTTTATCGAAAATTTTCTATAAAGAGAGAATTTTATCGAAAATTTTCTATAAAGAGAAAATTTTATCGAAAATTTTCTATAAAGAGAAAATTTTATCGAAAATTTTCTATAAAGAGAAAATTTTATCGAAAATTTTCTATAAAGAGAAAATTTTATCGAAAATTTTCTATAAAGAGAAAATTTTATCGAAAATTTTCTATAAAGAGAAAATTTTATCGAAAATTTTCTATAAAGTGAAAATTTTATCGAAAATTTTCTATAAAGAGAAAATTTTGTCGAAAATTTTCTATAAAGAGAAAATTTTATCGAAAATTTTCTATAAAAAGAAAATTTTATCGAAAATTTTCTATAAAAAGAAAATTTTATCGAAAATTTTCTATAAAAAGAAAATTTTATCGAAAATTTTCTATAAAAAGAAAATTTTATCGAAAATTTTCTATAAAAAGAAAATTTTATCGAAAATTTTCTATAAAAAGAAAATTTTATCGAAAATTTTCTATAAAAAGAAAATTTTATCGAAAATTTTCTATAAAGAGAAAATTTTATCGAAAATTTTCTATAAAGAGAAAATTTTATCGAAAATTTTCTATAAAGAGAAAATTTTATCGAAAATTTTCTATAAAGAGAAAATTTTATCGAAAATTTTCTATAAAGAGAAAATTTTATCGAAAATTTTCTATAAAGAGAAAATTTTATCGAAAATTTTCTATAAAGAGAAAATTTTATCGAAAATTTTCTATAAAGAGAAAATTTTATCGAAAATTTTCTATAAAGAGAAAATTTTATCGAAAATTTTCTATAAAGAGAAAATTTTATCGAAAATTTTCTATAAAGAGAAAATTTTATCGAAAATTTTCTATAAAGAGAAAATTTTATCGAAAATTTTCTATAAAGAGAAAATTTTATCGAAAATTTTCTATAAAGAGAAAATTTTATCGAAAATTTTCTATAAAGAGAAAATTTTATCGAAAATTTTCTATAAAGAGAAAATTTTATCGAAAATTTTCTATAAAGAGAAAATTTTATCTAAAATTTTCTATAAAGAGAAAATTTTATCGAAAATTTTCTATAAAGAGAAAATTTTATCGAAAATTTTCTATAAAGAGATAATTTTATCGAAAATTTTCTATAAAGAGATAATTTTATCGAAAATTTTCTATAAAGAGAAAATTTTATCGAAAATTTTCTATAAAGAGAAAATTTTATCGAAAATTTTCTATAAAGAGAAAATTTTATCGAAAATTTTCTATAAAGAGAAAATTTTATCTAAAATTTTCTATAAAGAGAAAATTTTATCTAAAATTTTCTATAAAGAGAAAATTTTCTATAAAGAGAAAATTTTATCGAAAATTTTCTATAAAGAGAAAATTTTCTATAAAGAGAAAATTTTATCGAAAATTTTCTATAAAGAGAAAATTTTATCGAAAATTTTCTATAAAGAGAAAATTTTATCGAAAATTTTCTATAAAGAGAAAATTTTATCGAAAATTTTCTGTAAAGAGAAAATTTTATTGAAAATTTTCTATAAAGAGTAAATTTTATTGAAAATTTTCTATAATAATATAAAGCATACATCTATTTGTAATATAAAGCATACAAAGGCCTAAGTATTGATATTTCACAGCAAAAATTTTCTATAAAGAGACAATTTTATCGAATGTTTTCTATAAAGAGAAAATTTTATCGAAAGTTTTGTATAAAGAGAAAATTTTATTGAAATTATTCTATAAAGAGAAAATTTTATCGAAAGTTTTCTATAAATAGAATATTTTATAGAAAACTTTCAGATATCGTGTCATGAAGATAAAAAAACGTTTTTGACCATATTGGGTTTCGAAGATACTCTTTTTTATAAAATCTGTTATGATAAAATTGAGTGGCTTTTTTTTACAAGTCGGCTTTTGAATTATGTACATATGTATATTGTACATTATAATGTCCATACAAACCTTCAGGTGGATTAAATAAGGGAATAATGAATTTCATTTTATTTATGTAAAAAGTAAATACTTAATATTCAATTATTAATTACAAAAAATATTACTAATATTTAAAATCTAATTAAAATGTATTCCATGATGAATTTTATGTAAATATGTATGCCAGTAAAAAAATGAATAATACTAAATGCAATTATAAATACTATTGCATGTACATATAGGAAAATCTCAAGCTTCTTGTTTTATACATTTATGAAATTGCATAAAAACAAAATTTAAATTACATAATAAGATGTATGTATTAACATGATTTTTGTTTTAAATAATCATTTTAAATGATTAACACGCAAACTCAAATGGATATGTATAGCTTAAATTAAAATTAATTTATATTATGAACAAACATTGCATGTAATTCATATTCTCGAGTGTTGGAAAAATTTTCATTACATATAAAACACTGGCGAGGTTCTTGTGTCTCTGCATATTCCGAATTATCCAGAGGTTCTGATTTTATGGTTGGCCCCAAACGTGAATTTGTATAATCATTATATTGTAAACCATCAAGATTCTTATTATGGTTGTAATTATCTGTAATATGTTCGGACTTAAAGGCGGGCATTAATACTTCGGGAACAATCATATTCTCATCTTCACTTGGATCAGATGTTGAGGTCATAGATCTCTGAGTTGATGGGGGGTCATTGTGTGGATAATTTGTTAGAAAATCATGACGTTTTTGTACAATCTTCGTTTTGATGCCACGTAGAGGACCATTTTTCATAATGACACGATAAGCTGGCCTTGGAAATTTCATATGTAAGACATTTGTAGTTGCTGAAGAAGATGGATTAGAGTTGACATAACGAAAATGACTAGTAGAAGGCTGAGTCATGTATTCATCTCGTGTGTTATAATTATCCATAGGTATAGCTTGTGTAATAATGGGTTCGCCATAACGAATGGGTGGTTTATGTTTGCGCATATGCGAATTACTGGATCGAAAATTATCGAATACTTTGTAGCAAATTTTGCAAGTAATGGTACCGTCATCATTTTTTGTGCATGACTGAAAAGGAAATAGCTTATTAAGTAGTTTTGTTGGGATGTTATGGATCAAATTAAACGTTTACTTACTTTTGGTGGAGGCTTTTTATAAGTTCTACTTTTTAGTTTTGTGGTCATTGGATACATGTTGGCATATTTAAATGTTGGTACTGGAAATTCCATAGGCTTAATGGGTGCCGTTTGACAAGCCATATAACCACGTGCAACACTGCGATAACTTATATCATGAACTGTGGTTACATGTTCTCTCAACATTTTCGGCGAATGGGGAAACTCTTTGCCGCATACCAAGCAATAGAATTCACATTCACCTCCAGACCAGTGCTGCAATATATCCTTGTTATCCTTAAATATACGCCAACAATTAAGACAACGTATACATTTGTTATCGTTGATGGTAATTAGACGTCCACGCCTTGATTGCTTGGGTAACAAATGTTTTTGGAAAACTTTATTCACACTCACTTTTAAATGTATCAATTGATGTTGTGCTAATATTTTCATATTGGAAAATTTCTGTTTACAATAATTACAAGTTACAATGTTGGCACCTGTTTCTACAGAGTTTTCGGTTAAATCTATTGATACTCCGGTTGTGTTTAAGTCTTGTTTAACTTCGGTTGTTGTGGTTGGAACTTTTATACGTTTTATAGTAAAACCATTCGATTCCAATTTAGTTTGTATATTTTTAACAACATTTTCGTTAATGTTTATTTTATTGCTTGTATTGATTGCGTTTGGAATTGGTATTTCTTTCGATGGACTTATTATTATTTTGGTTAGTGGTAAGTTATTTATGTCAATATTATATGATGTTTTAATGGATTCTTTTGTGGTTTTAGAGGAATTCTAAATCAAAATAAAAAGTTTTTTTGGAGAATGTTATTATTTTAACAGTTTAACATGGTAATCGTGTAATATTTAAAAATTATTTAAAAAACTCAACATAGTTTTAAAAACAATTTTAGGGTATTATATTTGTTGAAAAGTGTTTTTTAAAATGTACACTTGTCTACCTGGTATTTTTCACATGTTTCATTAAAATAGGACTAACCGATTAGAAGTTACAGATTTAATTTCCTCTATTTTCTACACCAATGTGTAATGTTAATAGCTAAAATATTAGATTATTTAACAGCAAATGTTTACTAACAACAGAATTCTTTAACATTTTTTAAAGCATTAACATAAATTTAACTATCAATTGTGTCCCGCAAACATTTGTTTTGATATAATTTTTTATCAATCAAGACATAAGATGTTTTGAAAAGATCCATATAAATTGTTATAAATTAGAAATCACAGATATATGTAACTAACTCTGTTTTCTATAACACTGTGTAATGTTAATAGTTAAAATATTAGATTATTTAACAGCAAATGTTAAGTAACAACAGAGTACTTTATCATTTTTTAAAGTATAACATAGTGTTCAGTGTATAACATATTAATGTGCCCGGCAAACATTTGTTTTGAAATAATTTTTTATCGATCAAGAAATGAAATGTTTTGGAAAGACTGCAAAAAATATAGAATTTTTTTTATATTTAAAATTGTTTGCCATTATACTAATTATATTCATACTGATAATTTCAGTTCATAAAACTATATCTTTATTTTCGTTCTCGCTTATCATTATGTTATATATACACGAATCAGTTCAACTTCAGTGAGAAAATCATACATACATACAAACATATAACTATAGTATAGATTCTATACTTACCTCTACCATATCAAGTATACGAAAATACTTATGTTCTGGTTGTACAGCTTTTGTTAAGTTCATCCATTTATTTTGTTGCCTCAACACTTGTTGTATGTCTTGGTATGTTGTGCTGACGTTGCCAATGCATTTTGGACAAATATGCTGGGGCAATGGATCATTTTTATACAACTATTTCGGGAAAATTTTACAAAATAATAATAAATAGATCTACTTCTACACAAACGCCAAAAAAATATGACTTACCACTAATGGATAGACTGTTAAAATTTTCGTTAATAAATCATCACTTCTCGAGGAGATGGGCTTACTGGTAAAAATATCAACATTTTCGTTACTATTACTGCCGCAAAGACGACAGATTTTGATTTCTCGAAAATCCTCAACATAAGGACTAATAGTTTCCATTTTGTGTATACGTTAATTGCATGTATAATTTTTTCTTTAATTTATTATAATTTTCCTATGCGGTGTTTTTTTTCTTCTCTTGTTTATATTGCGATAAATTAAATTGTTGGTGTACAGCTAAACAGCTGTAATTTGTTAGACTCCAGTGTCTGTAATGTAAGAGTAAAACGTCTTTAATATTACTTATCTATCTGACAGCGATGTTAGAATATTACCGTTAGATTTGAACTGATTTTATTAATGCCGTTATATTAAAAAAAACTGTAGTTTAGAATTATTTTATTGTAAATAACACAAAGTCGATTTAGGTTTGAAGACCGATTCCTCTTTTTCTATTAAATTACCCCATTTTGAGCAAATATTTTTAAAGTTATTACACTGACAAATATACATGTTCAAAGTTTTTAATAAACTTAAAGTTTTTAACAAACTAAATTTTTGAAAAATTTTCAACTTGCTCAATTTAGACAAACTTCTAAATTTTTGAAAAATTTTCAACTTGTTCAAGATGTTGTTTCGCAACTACACCTTTTTCAATTCAATTCAGAAAAGATCAATTGTAATTGAGATTTTTTTCATTGCGAATTAAGAATTTCATTTTCAAATAAAAATTCTCATTTGTTTTTTTTTTTTTTAATTTGGCTTCCGAATTACTTCTTTCCATCGAATAATTTAAATTTTTTTTAATCCCCTTCAAATTTGGTTTTGTTTCTCCTAACAGAATTTACCCAAACTGGAAGTTTTGGACATGGCTTTTAATAATTTACCCAATTTTAATTTTGATTATTTCGATCAGGTATAAATGCTATAACTTCTAAAATATAAACTAAATTAATAATTTGTCCCGTAAAAATACTTCAGGTGGGTACTTTATCAAATTTGAATGTAAACGTTAGTCACAATCAAATTAAAAGTTTGATGCACAATTCATCATGGACTGTACGAGGAGATCATGGTAAGTTGATATATAAATGAATAAAAAAAACTTTTCTAAAAACAACATTTCCAAGGTAGATTATCATTTTTCAGGTTCCATGTATCATTCAAATATAAAGATTTTAGATTTGTCACACAATAATATTTCACTTATACATCCGGGATATTTTAGACCAGCGGAAAGCTCATTGACTCATCTACATTTGGGCTATAATTCGTTAATGGTAAGTGTAGGAAATTAAACAATTTAATTAATAAATTGAATATGTTTTTCTATTCGTATTTCCTGTGAGCATAGAATGCTACACGAGATGTTTTTGGTAATATGAATCATTTGCAATGGTTGGATATTTCTCATAATCTTATACATGAACTGGATTTTGATGCTTTTAAAAATACTAGAGATTTACAGGTGGTTTTAAAACAGTATTTTTAATCCAAATTTGATTTAATTAAATTGTTGAATATATTAATAATGTTTTTTTATAATGAATTTAAAGCTTATTTATTTGTCCTACAACTATCTGACCGATATACCTCAAGAAGTTTTCAAGAGTGTTAAAGCTCTGAGAGTTGCCGACTTTTCTCATAATCATTTGAGAGGTCTACCCGATAATTTGTTTTATAATGGTGGCATGGAAAAGTAAGTGCGAATGGGATTGAGCGAGTGAAAGATGTTTGCATAATTTCGTCTTTTATATCACTTTAAAGATTGGATGTCTCACATAACATGTTACTTAAGATACCATCATCATCTTTGTCCAGTTTGGCGGCCTTGACTTTGTGCGAATTACATTTATCTAATAATTTCATTTCAACCATACATAGCATGGATTTATCTAATAAGTTTAGAGTAAGTTGTGTGTGATTTGTCAGTTTCGGTAAGCCATGGAATTTACATAGAGAGGGTTTTTTCTATTACTTTACTTTTTAATTGTTCTGATTTTTTAATAAGATTGTATCTCCTTATCTATTTACTTTCTGAAACCTTACCTACGAGTATAAAATAGTTAGAAGTTCTACTGTTTGAGTTTTTATCTGAGACCAGTAAAAAAACAGTAAACTGAGTGCCCTAATGCCTTTAAATATTCTGAATTTTAGTTTATTATGCGCGAATCATTTAATGAACCCTGTAACAACTGCTTATTGAAATTTTTCCGATAAATAAATTTCGTACAACTTAGATAAGAATTTAAATAGGTCGAAAAAGTTTTAGAATCTTGACCCTGATCCAATATACAACCCTAACCCGGAGTATGTAAAATAAATCCTTTTACTACTTACCATACATATGTACCATCATTTGCTCCATGGCATACCGAATACTACAATATACAATTATATAATTCCTTAAAACTTTCTTTTAAATTTCTATTCTATCTATCTTTTCATTTCCCACCTTAAATACTATCTAACTCTGCTAACCTTTTGAAAAAAAATGTATTACTTACTTTCCACCTACCAATAAGCGACATAAATATCGGGTGAACTTTTTCTTTTCTTCTGCTCTACACACGGCATTTTGATCATGTTCATTTTTATAACATTTCTCTCTCTCTCTCTTTCTTCATCTTTAATCCCTTACAGTCATTACGTTATTTGGACATTTCCTACAATTACCTATTGCGCATCGATGATGCTGTCTTCGCCACAATGCCCAAATTGGCTGTTTTGGATTTATCGCATAATCGTGATTTGAAAGTTATGGATAAATCGTTTATGGGTTTGGAAAATAGTTTAATAAAATTGGGTTTGGAAAATGTATCACTGAGTACAGTGCCCGAGATACGTTTAAAACATTTACGAGAATTTCGTTTGGGCTATAATGAATTGCCATCGATACCACAGGAATTGGCACATAATATGTCAAATTTAAGAATGTTGGATTTATCTAACAATGACTTGACCAATGTACCACTGATGACACAGTCGTTGCCGCATTTAAGGTGAGTCAAAAATAGATTTTAAGAGCGGGTTTTTGAGATGGTAATCAAATGCCAATTAATAATCAGATTAGTTAATCTAAAAATAAATTTAATCTTATGTTAATCCCCTTTTGATGTTTTTGAGTACAAGATTAAACTTCGCGGTGTTGCCATACAAAACAACAGAAAATGTCACTGTTTGTTATCAAAACAATGCATATTTTATGAAAAAGAAGAAGACAAATGTAAATTTAATATGAAAATTAATGAAAACTTAAATTAAAAACAAAAAAATGTCCATAACTTATACTAATCAATAAATAGAACATTTTAATGTTTATATTTATAAAAATTTTATTAATTTTTTTGCATCAGCTGTTTACACTTTTGCATTTCGTGCTTAAGATTAAACCACCTCCATTGGGCGCTTAAACTTGCAAACAAAATTAACTAATTGAGTACTCAAAAACATCTGTCGAACATTAATTTTAATTTAATCGCTAATCTTTCACCTACTCATTTAAAATTAGCTTAACTTGCAGTTAGATTAAACAAATTTAGGCGAAAAATTAAAAATTTTTGTTTTTTTAAACAAATTTTTTTAAAAGTTTTTAATTTTTCGCCTAAATTTGTTTAATCTAACTGCAAGTTAAGCTAATTTTAAATGAGTAGTAAAGAACCTGTCCTTAATTTTACAACCCAATGAACAATTCTAGTGTGTATGTCCAACAGAGAAGATTTCTAAAAATGTGATGTCTTACATTTATCATCAAAAACCTGTGTCAATGAATAATATTTGTTATTATAGCAAAACATTTAATTTAAATTCTAACTTAATTCTTAATATATTTTTTCTTTCACAGAAAACTTATGTTATCTGGTAATCCCATAACCTCCCTTAACAACAACAGTTTTGATGGTGTCAATGAAGATCTTGAAATGTTAGACATTTCCAATTTCCGTTTACATTACTTTGAATACGGTTGCCTAGATGCCTTGCCACATTTACGTTCACTCAAATTAACAGCATATTCACATCTGGAAAACTTTAATATACCATATCTGCTGCGTCACCATCATAATGTACGTGAATTATGGATTGAGGCACCACAACCGTTTACACGCATCTTGAAAAAAGGTTCAGGACCGACACAAGAAATGCAAACCGTACAAATGGGTATGCCAACTGATTTGGGACGAGAGATGGAGGGTCATTTACCGTTAAAACTAACAAATATAACATTTAGTGGACCACAATTTTCGAGTTTAAATGAAAATATCCTAAAAGTTTGTTTTTATTTTACCGCATTAAGCTATACGAGAGATAATTGCTTGTTGTACCTTTATTTTCTTTCTTTTCAGGGCATGCAGTCACCGTATTTGTACATACAACTCTTTAATACTTCAATACCGGAAATACCCAAGAATTTCTTTAAGAATATGGGACGTGTACGTAATATATCGTTAGATATACGCTATAATAATCGCATGTTAAAGAAGATACCAAATCCTAATACGGGTACAGTGCCTTATTTGCCTAATAGTGTCTTTTTAACGGAATTGAAAATGTCGAATTCGGATTTGAATTGCGATTGTGATTTAGGGTGAGTTAAGTTAAATTCAAATAAGGGCCAATCTTTAGGTGAAAGATTAGCGATTAAATTAAAATTAATCCTGGAAAGATGTTTTTGAGTACTCAATTAGTTAATTTTGTTTGCAAGTTTAAGCGCCCAATGGAGGTGGTTTAATCTTAAGCACGAAATGCAAAAGTGTAAACAGCTGATGTAAAAAAATTAATAAAATTTGTATAAATATAAACATTAAAATGTTCTATTTATTGATTAGTATAAATTATGGACACTTCAAAATACATTTTTTTGTTTTTAATTTAAGTTTTCATTAATTTTCATATTAAATTTACAATTTTCATCTTCTTTTTATAAAATATGCATTGTTTTGATAACAAACAGTGACATTTTCTGTTGTTTTGTATGGCAACACTGCGAAGTTTAATCTTGTACTCAAAAACATCAAAGGGGATTAACATAAGATTAAATTTATTTTTAGATTAACTAATCTGATTATTAATTGGCATTTGATTACCATCTCAAAAACCCGCTCTAAGAGTTTTATATTCGGCTATGTCGAATCTAATATAACTATTACAAAACAGGAGTCGTGGTTCAAAATTTATCAAGTTTGTTGCCTAATCTAAATATTTTTGGCTGTTTAGATTTTATTCAGAGAATCATTTGTTTAAGTACTAATGAAATCGTGGACCGAAAAATATTTAACATTATTTTTATGTAAACATCTTCTACAGCTGGGTAGAATTTTGGCAACGAAAACGAAGACAATATATTTGCTCCTCACAAACCTGGACCGATACCGTGTTTCGTACATTTATGAATTCTCCATGTCAAATATATGGCCGTTATATGTGCGATGAACATGATGACGATTTACGTGAAACACGTTGTGATAATAAAGGTGGACAACAGTTAATGGAGGTAATAAAATTTCATACTATGAATTAAATAATGAAATAATTTTAATATAAACATTATATTTTTCCTATTCACAGTCTTTAAAATTCGATTTGGAATGTGGTTGGGATAATGCCACCTGCCGTGAAGCCTTCATAGTACTTGTCTTTTCTCTGGTTGGACTATTGTCCTGGATGTGACTGTTGTACTTCATTTTTCAAACGTCATCAGAATTTTATAGTATCTTGGAGAAGGTCTATGGCGATCAATTAGCTTAAGATTTTAATATTAAAATTAAGAAAGATTTTTATTAAAACCGAATGAAGTAGTATATACTGGTAGTAAGCAGCAATGTTAATAGTTTACGACAAGAAAAAAATTAAAAAGCGTTGTTACTTATTCAAAAGTATAAATGTAGTATGCATGTTAGTAGGACCTATAAATTTTGTATCGGATGTTTGAAAAATGCCTTCCCTCTGGATCTAAACGAATAACTCTGTCTCTGTCTATGTCTTTTTGCTATGAATACTTGAACATTGGAGAGCCTAGCGAGAAAAAAAGTTAAAATTAGTACAATAATTTTCAAATTCAAATTTATCTTTAATATATTCATATTTTCTAATATTTGGCAAATTTTTCTTTTATTATAAATAAATTTGGTTTTGGCTATGTTATATTTTGAACTTTTTTTCTCCGGCTATATTAAAGTGTAGGAACTCTAATGCGCGTATGTATGTATATTTAATATATATTTTTTTGAATAATATTAAATATATATATATATATATGTAAATTTATATATCGACCGAATATCTCTCACTATTTGCTATAATTATATGTATATTAAATATACGTACCCACCACAGTTTGCAATAATCACTGTCATTAACTATTTATTAAAACAAACTATTAATTCTATATTTTTATAACAGTAATTAAAAATTTTAAGCCACTTTATGTCTATCACTAACTATATAACTTACCTAAGAAACTATTTCAATCTTTTCTGTTAATAACCTTATATAAACTTACTATAAACTATAACAAAATTTATGCATCTGGATGTATTTATATATTAGGAAGTAGGGGTATAACTTTAAAACATATTAATCAAATCATAAATAACAAAAAATGGAAAATTTATTTTAAAAATTTTCAAGAAAATCGTAAATTTTTCTTAGTTTTTTATACAAATTGATCCATTTGTAAATTTTTTATTTTAGGCAAATATCAGCTGTTTTTACATTCCGATAATAATTAAAATCTTTAAATAGAAAACTTTTAACGTTTAAAATCTTCTTAAAAAAATGTATGAACAACTTCTCAAGCCTAGATCAAACACGATATGTAGAGGCTAATCGAGAGGTGTTAAAGGTGTGAATATTTTACCAAATGTTGATAGGACTTGGGAAAATATTGCACCTTTCGCCCTTACCATCATCATTATGTTGCTAACAATCGTGATAAAATTTTGCACAAGTTATTATGGTATTAAGTTATAATTCGGCAAAATTTAATTTGTTCTAGTAATTTAATCACATTACGTATAGTTCGATCCATAATTTGGCCAGGACTCTATAAAAGGTTCTCTTACGAATTGTTATATGTTAATAAAATTCGTAGAAAATTCCGAAAAGATTGATTCACAATGACTTTTACTTGTTTCTCATTCCAATGGGTATTTTTTGTATATAAATGCTTAAGAAAAAGTTTTCATTAAAAACAATTCAGTTATACCCCTAATCAACATTCTAACTATATAATATAGAAAATTCATAATATCTTAATATTTATCTAACTCTCAATTACTTTCTTATAACTACTATATATGTATGTATAATCGGCTTTAAATCTAAATATATATGCAACGCTTTTAATATTTTTTTTTAAACAAAAGTGTTTTATTTAAAAAAAGGAACTCTTTTAATTGCCCAACGGGGGCGGGACCTAAGGTTCCCATAAAATGTTGAAAACGATCCCTAATATGTATTTACCCTGAGATATTTACTTTACTCATTTTATAAGTGAAAAATACACAGTAGACATATTACACCGTCCGACACTCAAAATTAGACATGAACCGGATGATATACGTCTGAAACTATAAATCTAATGGAGTAAAACTGCATTTTTAGTTTTTCATTTCGTGATCATGTGTCCTTTTTAAAGCACTTCAAAGTTTTAAAAAGTACATTTTTCAAAACATATTTTAAATACTTTTACTGATCAAACAATGGCATTAAATATATTGCTTGATCTCAATTGTGCCAGAACTGCTCCTGTTTTAAGTGGCAGTATGTGTTGTTCTTCTGCATTAGGCGGTGGACGACCTCAAAGTTTAATACTGATACGATAACACAGGCCAACAAAATTTGTGAAAAAGTCGAATCACAGATACCAATGAATACATTTTGAAATGATTGAGTATCGATAAATCTGAATCTTGCATCTGGTTTTTGAGATATCGAGTCCTAAAAACTGAAAAACCTCAGTTTTTGGTCATATTTTAGACCTTATAAAAGCGGGAAGACACCTTACTTTAAAAAACAGTTATGTCATCAACTTTAAAATAAAGATTTAACCTCTGTCATATCTTCATCATTCATCGAGATATGTTAAAGCTTGAAACAACTACACATAAATCCCCAAAAATTTATATTGCCCTTATTTTACGGCAAAAATTTTTTCAGTTTTTAGGTCACGATATTTCGAAAACCTAATGTTATGAAGAATGAGGCCAGATTCGGATTTAACAATGCTTAATCCTTTAGGGCCAATCTTTAGGTGAAAGATTAGCGATTAAATTAAAATTAATCCTCGAAAGATGTTTTTGAGTACTCAATTAGTTAATTTTGTTTGCAAGTTTAAGCGCCCAATGCAGGTGGCACGAAATGCAAAAGTGTAAACAGCTGATGCAAAAAAATTAATAAAATTTGTATAAATATAAACATTAAAATGTTCTATTTATTGATTAGTATAAATTATGGACACTTCAAAATACATTTTTTTGTTTTTAATTTAAGTTTTCTTTAATTTTCATATTAAATTTACAATTGTCTTCTTCTTTTTATAAAATATGCATTGTTTTGATAAAAAGCAGTGAAGTTTTCTGTTGTTTTGTACGGCAACACTGCGAAGTTTAATCTTGTACTCAAAAACATCAAAGGGGATTAACATACGATTAAATTTATTTTTAGATTAACTAATCTGATTATTAATTGGCATTTGATTACCATCTCAAAAACCCGCTCTTAGAAAAGTATACTTTGGTCTCTGGGTTAAATATTTGTTGGCCTTTGTAATCTGCAACTACTATTTTTACCGTATCTCTATAAATATCGGTGAATGTAAGCAAATAAATTTTAAAAGATCAATATACAAATATTTTTTTAACTGGACATCATTTTTTATTTCTTTTTAATTTCTTAAAATTAAATAACTCTTAATTTAATTAATATTTTAGATAAACTGTTGCTGGACAATTTTATATAAATGCATAAAAGTGTATAATTAAAAGGAACGAATGCAAGAAACAAACATATAATTAAAATAAATATTTTTATTATACAAAGGACCGCAGTAAACTAAACGGAAGATAAGTAAAAAAAATATATATTTTTTTTATTACAATACCACAAAAACAACATCCTTTGATTATACAGTTATGTTTTTGGGCCAGTGTCAGGGTTATGGTTATGTCTGTATATGAATTGCTATGTAACTTTATGTATAGAATTTTTTTTTGTATTATTTACTAAATTTCCGTTTAACAACAGCACCAAAAGGAAATGGAAGTGGCTAAAGATAATACATTACAGGATATACACATGCATGTAAATACTACATAGTTATGCCTGCATTTATGTATGAGTGAATTTAAAATACATTTGTTGGTTGTCCTGGTTAGTTAGCTGGTTGGATTGTTTTTATTTTTTTTTTCTGTCTTTTGGCTCGTTTTAACTGTTTTTGTCGCATTTAACATTTACATATTACAGTTGAAATGGCTTCTTTACAATTTCTTCAACTTCACGTTTGTGTACTTTTCCAATGCCCGTTGCAGATGTTGGCGCCTCAACGCGTCCACAGTATTCCAGCTGTTAAAGAAAAATAATAATAAAATATTTATACATATGTATGTTAAAATTTAATTGGGAATAAGAAATGTTGTGTTTTCATATGTTTGCTGAAATCTTAAGACGGCAATTAAAGATAAAATCTGTACTCAGATTATATAAATAACTGAATTTTAATACCCTACACTGTGTGCTGATGTTTGTAAAAAATTGGTCATACCCTTATACTCAAATTAAACTAATTGCTCTGATGTCCTCTCGAAAAGGGATATTAAAGGTCACAAATACTTTAAGCATATCCTTTAATAATAAAACTTTACACAGTTGGGTCCATATTAGCACTATTCCCTTTAAAATTTATTATAATAAACCATCAATAACTTTTTAAATACTTTATATGAATACGGTTGAAAATTTTGTCAAATACCACTAATTAACACAAGCTGACAAAATTTGAAAAAAAGTCGAAACCGTGGGACCATGTTATACTATGAGTTTTCTATCTTTAGGTGAAAATATCTCGAAGAACAAAGAAGATATATCAAATGTTAAACCTTTATTTTAAAACAGACAATAAATTGGTCTTGGCGCTATTATAACGTCTCATCAGGACACCATAATCTGGGTTAAAAATTTCTCGGCCTGTGTAATTCATGATAATTGAGCCTTAATTTCAATAGTTTTTAAATAGTTAGAATAGTAAAGAAGTAAGAAGTTAGACATCTGCCATGTGAAAAGTTTAGTATTATCCGATTTAGTTAAAAATAATCAGACATTCCTCAAGGAGTGTTAAGAATAAGTAGATATCATTAAATTACTGGTAAACACTGTTCAATATCCTTCAAAATTTAAATCTAAGTATTTAAATAATGAAATCCGCTTTATATAGATAAAACATTCAATTCGTACCTGTTTTCCAACCAAATTTTCAAAACGTGGTTTTATAAAGTTCCAGGCGCCCATGTTACGTTGTTCTTCCTGAGCCCAAACAAATTCTTTAAAATAAATATATAGAAATATCAGTTAATAAATTGAAACGATCGAAATTAAAAGCCCATAAAGTAAATTCAAAAAATTTCGAACAAAAAAGTGGGATTTTCAATATGAACCTCACCGATTTCGATGAAATTCGGTACGCACATTCTATATACATATGCATACGAAATGTAAAGATCTCCAAAATTAAAATTTATCGAGGTTTAAAATTTGTATTTATACAAAGAATGTGTGTACCAAGTTCCAACAAAAGCGGAGAGGTTAAGGGACGAAATCTGTTCGAAAAACTTTGATATGACCCCATATACAAAACTTACTCGTAGCATTCTTATATTTAGCAATTTCTTGCTGTAATTCATAGGCGGGGAATGGACACAGCGATTCGACACGAATGATGGCAGTATCCTGAATATTTTGGGCCTGTCTCTCGTCGGCCAAATTATAATAATGTTTGCCGGAACACAAGATAACACGTTTAACTGAATCTTGGTGTACGGTCTTATCGCCCAAAACATTATGGAAATGAGTGCCTTCGGCGAAATCGGTATGTGAAGAAGTAGCAGCCGATAAACGCAATAGCACCTTGGGAGCAACTACCACCAAAGGTTTGCGGAAGTTACGTATTTGTTGGCGACGCAAGACATGGAAATATTGAGCAGGTGTAGTGGGATTAACAACTTGTACGTTAACATTATCACTATCGACAGCACATTCTTTCGAATCACACAATTGCAAGAAACGTTCAATGCGGCAGGAGCTGTGCTCCGAGGCAGCACCATCGTAACCATGAGGCAAAAGCAAAACTAAACCATTCGAATCCATCCATTTGGCTAAAAGTAATAAATAATTTTATTCAAAATAAATTCTTTCGCATGAAAACCCAAAAAAAAAAACTTACTTTCTCCAGAGATAATAAAATTATCAATAATAATCTGGGCACCATTGGCAAAATCACCAAATTGAGCTTCCCATATTATCAAGTTATTTGGATTATCAATGGCCATACCATACTCAAATGCCAATACAGCCTCTTCCGACAATATACTGTGAGCCACTTCCAATTTACCATCATGACCACCTTTGAGTTCATTCAGTGGTATAAACATTTCATTTGTCTCCTGGTCAACCAACATGACGTGACGATGTGAGAAAGTACCACGTCCCACATCTTCACCACTTATACGTACATTATAACCCTGATACATAAGACTGCCAATTGCTAAAGCTTCTGCAGTTGACCAATCAATTTTTTCACCAGCATTCAGTTTTTTCATTCTGCCCTCAATATGGGTCTTCTTTAAATGTGGATGAACTTTCTGTTTCGGCATAAAGAAAATAAAAAAAGACGAAACAATTTTCATCATTTAAAACACTTTATAGCTTCTTATACTAGACGTAAATTTCTTATGGATTCATTAGTTTTTTATTTTTTTTTATTTATTTTTGTTTGCATTTATATGTACTTGTACTTACGAAGCCTTCAGGATATTTTACACTCTGCTGTCCAATGTAATTTAGTAAACCATAATCAAGGCCAGTATCCCAGTAGGTTATATTGTCTGAAGCCGTAGTAAGGTGTTGCCATTGTCTTTGAAAGTAAGATGGTTCCGGTTTATATTTGGGCGCTAATAACAGTTCTTCGCTTAAGTAGTCCATATAGTCGTTGTGTATTTTTTTAGCCTCTTCAGTGGAGAGTATGGATTGTTCATTAAGTTTTTCAGCATATAAATCGGGAACGGTCCTAATTTTAAGAGATACAGAATGAAGGAGTTAGTTATTTACTTTAATTCATTAAAAAAAATGTTTTATGGAGAAAATTTTGAAAGGAACTTTATCCTTTTAGATAGCAAATTCGATGTAGCCATGTCCGTCTGTCTGTTTGTATGTTGAAATCAGTTTCCAGAAGAAGATATCTGCGAGATCTAAATCTCCAATAATTCCATCAGATAAGGTTTCGAGAAAATCGCTATTCAAAAATGCTTTGACACTGTACTGTTTGTTTTTCTACGCACTATGGTAAAGGGTATATAAAATTCGGCAAAGCCGAATTCAACTCTGACTTGTATGTCTTTATATATAAAACCTATATTGTTTGTAGTTCCATTAAAAGGAGTCTAATTACAAAAATAATACAAAATCTAATATAAAAGAACGATTTTTATATAAACAACTTAAAAACTAAGTTTTACTTTTCGGAAAATCCCAAAAAATTTATCAATAAATTTTCAAATTACTACTCACTTGCGATTATTGACAATGGCATATACCAATGGATTGGTAAAAGTAGGATCGTCCAATTCATTGTGACCCCAACGACGGAAACAATTCATATCAATGAATATATCCTTACGGAACTGACGCTGATAATCGAAAGCTAATTTCGTAACCAAAGCAACCATTTCGGGATCATCACCATTAACATGCAGAACGGGAGCTTGTATAGTTTTAGCTAAATCAGAGGTATAATCGGTGGAACGACCTCTATCACCGGGTGTAGTGAAACCCACTTGATTATTGACAATCAAATGAACACTACCACCAATTTCAAAGTGTGGCACATAGGCCATATTCAAACATTCCTGATTAATACCTTGGCCAGCAAAGGCAGCATCGCCATGCAGTATAACATTAAGTACAGAGGAGGCGAAAGGTTTACCGGCTTCATCACTAAAATCACCATCCTTTAAAGATTGTTGCTTAGAACGAGTTTTGCCCATGGCAACGGGATTGGCAGCCTAAGAAATGTTACAAAAATTACATGAATTGCAATAAAACAACTTAAGTTATTTATTTAAAACTCACCTCCAGATGTGAGGGATTTCTCACCATACTAAAATGTATACTTTTACCCTCCACATTTAAATCTTCCGATACATCTAGGAAATTATAAACAAAAGGATATTTTTTTTTTCATTTTTACTTTAAACATAAATCAAAATTAATTTAACAACAAAACTACTCACGAAAATGACTTATTACATCTGACATGGCTTGGCAATCGTCTGGAAATTCAGATTCTCCACTTAGTTTGCGAAAAACTTTTGCTGGTCTCATATTCAATAGAACAGTTTGTAATTCTGTACGTCCGCGATGTGGCATTGCCACAACAATGTGTTTGAGATCATCTAAAAGAGCAAAAACACAAAAATATAATACCCAGCAATATACTTTGAAGATTTAGCAGGAAGCATTACAAGAAGGAAAAGTTTTATTAGAATTTTGTTGCCAAAGAACACTCATACATGAATTGTAGTTTCAATTCGTCTGTTAGTTTGTTTAGAGAGCTTGGAATAGTTTTTGGCCAACTGATTAATGGTTGTATGTCATAACCTTGAGTTTGGAATTTAAATTATGAAATTTAATGATAAATGCAGATGCAGGATGTTAGAGCTGTGATGGCAAGACTTTAGGTATTGTAGTGTTACTTTTAAAAAGGATTACAAAATGCATGATACATTTTAATTAAATTATGTATAAAAGTTAAATTATGGTATATCGAGGGACTATATTCAATAGTCCCTATCTAAAATAATACAAGTTTTCAGGAGAGCAAAAAAAACTGTTTATTTCGCCAGTTAAATTTTTTCTTCTACAATATATTTCTACGAACATATACTAAACCCTTATATAAAAATAATTTTAAATTTTGCATTATTTGCAAAATTATTCACAAATTTATATCAGATAGAGCTTATTTTTCTACGAAAATATTCATTCAACCAACAGATAGAGAGTTTTTCATGGAAATATAAAATTTTTATTTGAATTAAAATCAATAAATATTATATTTTATACAATTTAATGGAGGAAAATAAACCAAATTGTTGAAAAAGCAACAGATTATAATGTTTTGGTCCAAAATCAAAGTTATATGGTTAAACACGACAATAAAATTGATTTAATTAGTATCATAATGAGCGATATCTCAAAAACTATTAGACCGATTTTAAATATTTTGACGGATTTGTGTTCAGCATGTCCAAATTATTAAGAAGACTTGTTTTGCAACAGAAAATCATCCAAAGGGATAGAGTTTGAAGCAATTTTTGGATAAGATAGAGAGTTTTGCATTCAGAATTTTTCTTTTTTTTTAAGATAGAGAAATTTGAAAAAAGCTATAAAATTGCCAAAAAATATTTTTTTTCTTTGAAATTTATATCACTGATGCGGGATAGTTTGCTGAATATTTTGCCATCAAAATCTCATTTTCATGAAAATGACAGATAGCGACTATTGAATATAGTCCCTCGATATGTAGTTGGTGTGAAATAAGTTTGAGCTAATATGGCTAAATTATGGACAAATTATGGTATAAATTCAAACGAATTGTTGCTACAATATACATTAGGGTGGTTTCATCAATTTATTGATGAAAAACTAATTTAATGAAAGAGGCTTTATATCGGGCTGGGGGAAAATGTGGACCGATCCTTATAACATTTGCTGGATAGATCTAGATTTACATAAAATGCATTTATCATGAATTTCATTAGCGACATTCGTTTTTAAGCGAATTTTTCCGAAGGGTTCTTTGTCGAAGTGCTTTACGTGAACACCTGCCGTATTGGCCTATTTCATGGTGATCTTTTTCAACTGCTGGGCGAGCTTCCGTGACGACTCACCACCGCCCCTTTGTATATCTTATACGCATGTGGCAATTTTTGTACATGGTTATGCCGGTCCATGTACAAGCACTTTGCTCAAGTAATCGAGCTATCCAGTCTCTAACCATTGCTACCCCATTGCTTAACTTCCGAGACGCAAAGACATCACTTCCGTTTACAACCACGCATATGGGATGGCCTCTGTAGAGTCCGCAACAGTACCTAGAGACGTATTTGGTAGTCCGAAACACGAATCCATCAAATAAGCCGGGGATTTTGTTCTTATTCACAGAGAACACACTGTGGTAAATCTGGCATGAACAGAGTTTTCTCTGAACATACCTGGACAAGGAAGGAAAATTCAATGGTATCACTTGTATAATAAGATACCTTCCATCCATCATTATTCAACCCAGCACACTTCTCATCACTCAGACACCCTCATAGAGAACAACATCTGATACACTCACTCTAGGTATTCGGGCGGGTGAGATCCGTATACCCCTATATTTATCCTGTATCATACACATTTAACACCAACTCATTCCCACAGTCACTCTTCTGTGGGGTATCTGTTGACTTCGACAACAGTACCGAACTTATCCCGAAATATAGATTTCACCGTGCATCAGTCCTTTAACCGACATTCTCTTCCCGCGAATTTGGGTTTAAACCACAGACACTATGTTGATCCCGAAGGAACCTCAACCAACTGACCAGCCAGGACAAAGTTCTGCGGGCAACTGGCCATCCTTAGTATTATGATTTTGTGGTTCTCTGGTCTTTTATCAAGGTAACATGGCCCCGGGGGTGGAGGGCTAGAGTCAAGGACGGACTGAGAAAATTATGATATTCTGCGTTACAAACATCAGCACAAATCGAATATATCCTCCACACATAAGTTTTAACATGATTTTATAAAGACATAAAAATCATTCTGGCGATCATTCCTAATGATTACTCCATAATAGACGCCATCCCAACATATCCGTGTCATGTCAGTGGTTATAAAAATATAAATATAATTGCTACTGATATTATAATGTACTCAATTATATTTTCTTAAATACTTTGCTAACAGTTTTGTGCTTAATACAAACACAAAAAAAAAGAATATAAAAATCCTGAAACTTTTTTTATAATCCTAAATATATTTCTATAGTACATACAAACGTATGAGTGATTTGTGAGCCAAGTATCCTTAAAAAGTAATAAAAAGATATACTTTACCTTGTACACTATTGCGCAGTAATTGCCAAAAGAATGCCATTAAACTTTCAGCACCCTCACCGCCGTAACGCTTGACAGTGGGAAATTTTGTTGCCATAAAATTATCCCAGGCTTGTGATTTAATAAGTAATTCGGCAATCTGTTTACGATTTTCATTACTCAGATATTGCTGTGACTGGGCATTCAGCTGTTCGAAATGTAAGGCCAACCATTCACGTTCCTCGAGGTTCTGAAAATGAGAAGGTGTAAATAAGGGGAACATTTTTAATTTGTTGCAATCATATGAACTCTATAAAAAATGTGTATGCTTATTACATTAAGTACACTAACTAAAAGTTTACTTAATTATAGGATAATCTTTATTTTTGTTGAACAACAATATTATTTTTAGTTCATGCCTAGTATACCATACCTCAATATATCCAAATTCAGCACTAACTGCTTTGCCACAATAAATTTCTTTTAATTTTGCCTCTAATTCGCCTACAGTCGTCGTTGTTGTGGCGACGACATCGGGGGCATTAAGCAAACCCTGTGGCTGTACGTTTTCTTGGGTTTGAAGACCATAAAATGCAGGATTTAATTCATCTAAGGAACTGTAAAGAAACATTAAAATAACTTGTAAGCAGTTTTGTTTATTATCATTATTTAACCCTTAGAATATTTATGGACTAGAAAGGACATTTTGCAACAATTAGAATTTCATATAAATATTTGTATTTCATTTTAAATGTTCAGACAATTTCATCTCTAGAATTGATCTCAAGAATGTAATAGAAAAGATTTTATAATGAAGATTTTATATGATAATCCGAAATTGATCTCTAAAAATAATACGAATTGAATCTTATATTTCAGACGAATATAGGATTTGTATATATTCAAAAGTGCTAACTCAGCTTATTTATTTTGTGAGTTCGCACTTTTTGAATATAGTGCCTCGGTATGAAAGTCGTATCGATATCCTTAATGAAAAAATATGCCATTATCAACGATTTCATATATTTTTCAATAAAACTCGGGTTTTTATAAATATGAATAAAAATTCGATAATGGTTTCAATCTAAAAAAATTCGGCTCTATTATATATCCACCTTCAAAACGGCGTCATAAAATAACTCCCCAAAACAAAAATTAAATAAGTCCTCAAATTTGGGGACTTATTTCATTATCAAATAATTCCCCAATTTAATAATGAAAAAAAAAAAAAAACGAATTATATCCCCAAATTTCGTTGTTTTTGCTTTCTGAACAAATTTTTAGGGAGTTATTTCATTTTTGTTTTGGGGAGTTATTTCATGACGCCCTTCAAAACATTTATCGGACAGTAATCGTATATATGGACTACGGTATTTAGGATCTGTCATTTTAGAATGTAGATCGGAATTATTTTCAGAAGAATTATGAGGCCTTGGGTCAATTATGAACGGAACTCTACGGCTTTGTATAATTTCTGGGAACAAATCAGTCTTGTAATTTATACAGACGGACGGACATAAGAATCCATCACCAATATTTTGATGTGTTATAAACTGAATGACAAAATCAATGTTTGTATATTAGAGTGTCCCGAGGAACAACCTTTTTAAAAATCTGAGGAATATTAATGTACTTTTTTTGGAATGGTCCTCAGTTCCCTATCAGCGATTGAAAATCCTGATCTCAGTATAATTTGTGATTATTTTGGCTTATACAGAAAAATATTTAAAACATTTTTAGCATTTGGTTTGGTCCATTTCAGAATTTTTTAGATTAATTTGGAATTTACAGGTTCCTTATAATGCACTAAAAGTTGTTTTGTGGATCAGAAATACTCTAGCATAAATTTAAGTTATTTTCCCGTGATAAGCTCAAAATTACGGACTTTTTAAGGACCATTTCGTAAAGATTGCTGTAAAAATGTGTGTAACATGTTGTACTGAGATCATGCTTTTCAATTGCTGGTAGGGTACTGGGGCTTTTTTCAAAAATAATGATAGAATTCGTAATGAACATGGGAGGAATATAACATTTTTGCCAAACTTTATTAACGAGACCATATTTTCAGTCCGTTCAAGCGGTAGCTTTCCATTAAATATCCATATTTCACATTGATCGGTCGATGATTTTATAAAGGCTTTTGGAAATACTAAATACTTTTTGAGAAAAAATCTATAAATTAGTATATAAGCACCTTCTTAGGCCATTTTGACCTTTAAAGGGTTAAATATTTCCTTTTTAAATATTTCTTAACTTTTTTTCGTGTGTTCTTCTGTTTTGTTATCATCATTACTAACTAAAAAATGACTTAACAATTTATTTTGTAGTTTGTTTAGAGAAAATAAAATAAAGATATACGGACAACAAAAACAACAACAACAACAGCAAGGAGCAAGAAATCTTACCGGATTTTTTTATTATTAACAATTTCATTTTGGCCAACTTTAAATGTTTCTGATTGTTTGCTTATATAGCGTTTCTTTATTCCTCTAAAGAATTTACTTGCCATTCTTATATTTTCTGTTTATTTTTCTTAACGTTTTTTTTTCTGTCATTATTTCGTATTTTTGTTGTTGTTGTTTTTCGTTCATCTTTATTTATACTGATTTCGTTTTGTTTATTACCTTTGTTGACTTTTGATGCTTATGGGATTTACGGCTGCCAATTTGTGGCCATATTTGCGATAAGCTTCCACCCAACGATATACATTACCCTGGGCATTTCTTGACTGCAGCACATCTTCCGGTACTATTTGTAGTAGATTGAATGGACGAATGAACCGTTAGTTGTATATAAAGTTGTATTGTTGTAGGGAGGGTGTGGAGGAAAAAAAAAAGAAGAACACAAAACGTATAAAATAGTAAGGAAAATATTCTATGGATATTGTAACGTATTTATTCATGGTGATGCATGCATACAGGAGAATAAATGTCTGTGAGAAAAATTTTACTTGGTGTTGACATGCAACATGCTAAATGACTTTTTTTCGTTTTAAATGGCGGGGGATGTATAGGCATGGAGATATTTTAATGTTGTTAAATTTATCAAAATTAATTTTTAAAACTTTTTTTTCATAACTGGTATGAATTTTGTTATAAATAGTATGAATCTACATCTTAGCTTTTACATTCTGATTTGAAGCGTAATTTAAGGATTTAAAGGCGATTTTAAGAAAAATTCGAGTTCTTAATTAGGACAATATTCAATGATCTTCAACAAATTTACAAATTTTAATATAAAGATATATTTTGGTAAGTATGTATGTATGTACTTGTGTGTATGCTAAGGTATGTATGTATTGGTAGGGTCCTTTAAACATTGATATGTACACTAGCACATTTTATACTTTTTATACCCTCCACCACCATCAGTGGTTATAGAGGGTATATATAAGTTTGTCGTTCCGTGTGTAACACCAAGAAATATTCATTTCAGACCCAACAAAGTATATATATTCTGGGTCCTTATGAAATCCTGAGTAGATTTAGCTATGTCCGTCTGTCTGTCTGTCTGTCTGTCTGCCTAAAACACGCTCACGTTAAAACTAAGCAAAGGAAATCAACCAAATTCACCCAAAATATTTATTATTATCCTAAGCAGTTTGGTATTGAAAATCAGCAAAATCGGTTCACAAAGTAATAACTTATGAGTAAAAATTTCAGACTATCTCGAAAAAAATTACTTTTTTTTTCCTAATTCTTTTGAAGTTTTCTCAGAAACTACCAAAGATATTGCGAAGAATTTTGTCACACATTATTTTTTCAAGGCAGTGATTAATTATGTTCAAAATCTTTACAATCGATCCAATATTTCCCATAGCCCCCATACAAAGGTATATATTCCCGGAAATTAGTTTATCGTTAATAACTCCCTCAAATATATCGATATCAACACAAAATTTTGTACATGCAAATATAATATAAACAGAAATCATAATATCAACGTAGATTTCAGTCGGTCCACAATTGGTCATAGCTCCCATATAAGGTCCTCTTCCGAAAATCAACTAAACGCACATATTTCATTGAAATTCGACACAGATATGTTTTGCGTACATACAAATCATTCTACTAAATTGTTTACGGATCGGACCATTATTGGTCATAGCTCCCATATAAGGCCTACTTCCGAAAATCACTTAAAAGCACATATTTCATTGTCAAATAAAGCTATCTTGATAAAATTCGTCACAAATAATTTTTGTCTAAATATGAATCACTCTATGAAAATATTTTCCGGATAGGCCCATAATTGGTCATAGCTCCCATATAAGGTCCACTTCCGAAAATCACTTAAACGCATATATTTCATTGAATTCAAAAGCTATAGGGATAAAATTCGACACAAATATGTTTTGTTTACATACAAATCATTCTACCAAATTTTTTACGGATCTGTCCATTATCGGTTATAGTTCCCATATAAGGCCCACTTCCGAAAATCACTTAAAGCCACATATTTCATTGTCAAATAAAGCTATATTGATAAAATTCGACACAAATATGTTTTGTCTAAATATGAATAACTCTACGAAATTTTTTCTGGATAGGCCCATAATTGGTCATAGCTCCCATATAAGGTCAACTTCCGAAAATCACTTAAACACATATATTTCATAAAATTCTAAAGCTATAAGGATAAAATTCTACTTTAATATGGTTTGTGTACATATAAATCATTCTACCACTTTTTTCCCGGATCGGAAAATTATTAGTCATAGATCCCATATAAGGCCCATTTCCGAAAATCACTTAAATGCACATATTTCATTATCAAATAAAGTTATAATGATAAAATTCGACACAAATATGTTTTGTTTTTATATGAATCACTCTACGAAATTTTTTCCCGATAGGCTCCCATATAAGGTCTACTTACGAAAATCACTTAAACGCATATATTTCTTTGAATAATAAAGCTATCGGGATAAAGTACGACTTGAATATGTTTTGTGAGCATATAAATCATTCTACGGATTTTTTTTCCGGATCGGTCCATAAGTTGTCTTAGCTCCCATACAAGGTTTACTTCTGAAAATCACTTAATACCACTTAATACGTTATTAAATGATTATATCCGGATAAAATTCGACAAAAATATGTTCTGTGTATAGATATATCATTATATTAACATGTTTTCGAACTGGCCTATTAATATAAGTTTTTCTGGACTTAATTAAACTTAGATTGGCATATGCATATCAATACGGAAACAACAATTTTGCCAAGTTATCTAAAATTTAGATGGTTAAGTGGGTTTTAATTAAAAACAGCTTGCTGGTGGAAGGTATTTAAGATTCGGCACAGCCGAATATAGAACTCTAACTTGTTTTATTTGAAATAGAAGTGGGATATCCTTTGCACCCAAATATTGCTTTTAATTTTTTTCATTATTCTTTTTTTTTTTTAACAAAATAAAGTTGTTGCAACAACACGTTGGTTGTTGCTTTTCTATTTAGTATTTGTTGTGTGCTATTTGGCTGAAAATATTTCTTTGACTTTTGCAATGTGTTAGTTGAGATAACTTGTGTTTTTTTTGAAATGAGAATACATAGTTTCTAGGCGAAAACTATGTAAATTAGAATGACCCCAAATATGAAAGTTGCGGAAATGAAAATTTAGTTCATAAATATGATAAACGTTTTAAGCAGCCGTAACTTAGAAGGAACTGAACTTGATTTTGTGGTGGAAACATCAGTTTATTTTATTTATTTTCCATACAAGCGGGGCTACCCTAATGTACATATATACATACATATGTATATCCAAATATTAACAGATTCTAAAGAAAAAAACTAGTATGAAAATCCTTTCGCCTGAAATTTTTTTTACAATTCCAATTGGTGTAGTACACAAACACATTTGAATACATTGGTTTTGCAATGAATGGACTCTCATACATATTAAATTAGATATTGTATTGTAGTTAAAATGGATTTGCCAATTGGAAATTTTAAATAAAATCTATTGTCAAATGAAAGAAAACTTTCAATCAAAAACGATTTTTTTATATGTACATAGATATGGGGGATTTCATGTTAATTGACCAAACTTTTGAAATCGATGTCTTTCGATCGTTATGAAATTTGTTAGTTCTAATCGATAGTAGTTTAGACATAATTCTGTCAACAAGATCGGTCAAGAACTTTCTGAGTTACCGGGGGTCTTCATATGTATTGTTCAAAATAGTTTATATAGCTATTTCTTCAATATTTCTAAAGTATTTGAAACAAGTAAGAATGTATAGTAGGGCATGGCCGACCTTATGATACAGTGATTATGTTAAAAATGTGGATTATTTTTAATTGAAAAGCATTTAATTTTATTTTTAGCTTAATTCAGCAATATTTTTCAGATTTGTTGACAAAAAAAGAGACATTTTCTAAAAGTGGGGTTTTATGGGGGCAGTGGGTCAGTATGGGTTTATCTATATAAATTTTGGTAGAGAGATTTAAGTCTACATTAAAGTTATTTATGCAGAATTTCATCGTGATATTAGTGTTTATAAGTTATTTTCTGAAGGGGACCTTGTATGGGAGCTAGGGTCAAATGAGGACCGATCTTTATGAAAATCAGTAGTATTATTTAAACTTATATAAAACTAAGTTTTGCCGCTTTTTGAAGAGATAAAAGTACATTTAACATATTTATGCCCTCAACAGCCCCAATAGGGGGTTAGGTTATATGAGGGGCTAGACGAAATAATGAACCGATTTTAACCATTTGGGTCAAAAGAAGAGTATGTACCAAATTTCATCAAATTATCTTGAAAATTGCGACCTGTAGCGTGCGCACAAGTTTTACATGGACACACAGACAGACATACAGACGGACGGAATGAGGGACATAGCTAAATCGACTCGGAAAGTGATTCTGAGCCGATGAAATAGTCAATAAATTTAATATTTTTATCGAAAGATTGATGAAATAGCTATCTAAACTATTTGTAACAATTTTTGCTAAGAACTATACTATAGGCAACTATAGTATAGGTACTACAGTTACTATAGGTAATAAGATGGTAATTGTTTGGCAAAAATGACAAATTTTAAACCACTGTGACTTAGAAAATTCTTGACGATCTTATTGAAATTGAATTCTGTCTAAAATACTATCTAATAAAACTAATATTGGTGCAAATTTCATACCGACCGGAAGACATCGCTTTTAAAAGTTGGATCACTTGATATGAAATCCCCCATATATAAATCTTAATTTAGCATTAAAAAATATAACTTTTTTCTATTATTATTTTAGTAACATTTTAAAAGTTTTTCTAGCTTATTGCTTTTTAGTTTTTCTTGTTCGTCTTTTGTTTATAATTTCTAGCTTTTAGGATATTTATTTTAATCTTTACTTTTCATCTACTGTTTTGTTTTTATTTTTTTTTTGTGCAAAAAACAAAAATGAAAAATTGAGTGCTTTTATTGATTTTCAAATCTATAAATTTGTTGTTGTTGGTAGTAGTTTTGGCATATTTTTTTCAATTATTTTTTTAGTCTATTGTCTACGAAATATTCGTATTGTTAAAAGTTAAGCCATTTGAATTTGGTTTGGTTATAACCTCAAAAACATGATTATTTGTAAAACTCAAGAATATGTATTTTTGTTATAATTTTCAATTTAACTATATATTTATCTTTTTTAGCTTTATTAAAAAAAATCTATGTTATGTTTTTCTAATCGTTTTATTTTTTCTTATCTTTCTTTCAGAACATGTTGATAACATGTAGAAAATATATATAATAATAATAATAAAAAAGTTATATTTTTAAGTACCTATAATTTAATATTACCATAAACAAATTGTTGTTCTTCTAAATTCTTGAAGAGGTAATTTTTTGCTTAAAAATTGTTAATAATTTTAAGAACAGTAGTTTGATCCGTGATAACTTATATTTCTCAATAACAGAAATCAGTTAAAATCTTATCACACATTGGAGTGATCACAAAGAATATCAAAAATCCTATAAAATTTGATCTTATTAATGATTTTAACCGTGGCTGGAGCACGAACGCTCCATTGTTGATTATGTACGTCAACAAAGCGGGTTTATTCTTGACACGATATCTGGGAAACTTGATGTGATGGAGGACAGATTCGGATTTTGCGCTGCTTAAACTTTTAGAAATGTATACTTTGGCCTGTGGGTTAAAAATTTGTTGACCTGTGTTGCTGATCACTACTGATCTATACTTTATTTTTGTGTTAACAAATCACATCAATAGATCAATAACTTTATAATTAAGAGAGTCGCGCACAAAGAGATCGCGTTCTATGAAAACTGTTTAAAACTATATTCTTAGTAATAAATATTAAATAAATTTTTATATTTTTTAAAGTGTTTTTTCCCAATTATAGCACGTTTTCTATAATACAAATTTTTACACATATTTTTATTATTGATAAGAGAAACAAATACATACATATTTATAAATAAAAGCCGGTTTGCTGGGGATCTGCTCTCTTGTCGAAAAAAAAAATCACTCTCATTTTTGTCGTACGAAAAATAAACGAGCAGAGTTGCCCTACAGTTTAACAACCTCGTTTGTATGGAATTTATATACATGCCCCGATTTTTTGGTTATTGATTTACAGTGAATATTGAAAGAAGTTAGATATTCTTAAGGTTATAACTTTGATAACTTTGTCATTAAGTGAAAAATATAATGCAATTCGGGAAACCTTTATATACATTAGCAGATTATATCTCCCAGAAGTCGCATGCCTTCTCCAGTAAACCAGAAATAACATTCGACTATTTCGATTCTGAAGTAAGCGTAAAAACTGGAACTGTTCTATGGAATTTTAAGAGTTCAATATTTTGTTAATAAAATATTACCCACAGTGAAATAAAATTAATTGGCAACTCTATTTTTTTTTTATACCCACCATCAAAAAAGATGGGGGGTATATTGATTTTGTCATTCCGTTTGTAACACATAGAAATATTGGTCATAGACCCACAAAAGTATATATATTCTGGGTCCTCATTAAATTCTAAGACGATCTAGCCATGTCTGTCCGTCCGTCCGTCTGTCTGTCTGTCTGTTGAAAGAACGATAGAGTCCGAATGGAAAGAGCTAGAGGGTTGAAATTTCACATAAATATTTATTATAGGTAAGGTTTGTTTGGTATTGAAAATGGGCAATATCGGTCCACGTTTTCGGATAGCCCCCATACAAGTGGCCCCTCGAAAAGCAGCTTTAACAGCCATAACTTGTTTAAAAATACGAATATAGCGATGAAATTCGATATAAGTAAGTTTCTTATGATCCAAAATCAATATGCGAAATTTTATGAGGATCGGTCCATAATTGACCTTACTCCCCATATAAGGTCCCCTTAGAAAATGACTTTAACGCTCATTACTGGCTTAAAAATACTAGTATATAGATGAAATTCGACATAAGTAAGTTTCATACGAGTCAAAATCTATCTAAAAAATTTTATGAGGATCGGTCCATGATTGACCCGACCCCCCATATAAGGTCCCCTTCAGAAAATGACTGCAACACTCATTAATGATTTAAAAATACGAGTGTAGCGATGAAATTCGACACAAATAAATTTAATACGAACCAAATTTTATGAGGATCGACCCATAATTGACCCTACCCCCCTATACATGGTCCCCTTCAGAAAATTACTTTAACGCTTATAACTGGCCTAAATATACGAGTATATAGATGAAATTCGACATAAGTAAGTTTCATTCGAGTCAAACGAGGTTTGATGGTGGGTATATAAGATTCGGCATAGCCGAATATAACACTCTTACTTGTTTCTAATTAAAACAGACCACTATTATGCTTTTTCGTATTGGTCACTATGGTGAGCAGCATGGGGAGAATAGCGTAATCAAAACAAAAAATATTGTTGTTTATTTTATATGCTGTTGACAATTAATTTAAAATAAAATCAACAACAGCAACAATAGCTCCATTAGCTACTTGTGGAATATTAAAAGAAATATAATAAAACAAATTATCGGCACTGACGAATCTTATCTATCTCTAGCTGAGTATCACATTATAGGATAAGCAACAGCGCTTTTGGGGGTATTGATCGATTCAATTCAAACACTTAACATGACGATGGTGAGGGATAAATTTTGAAAATTAAAATTTAAGTGATTGTCGGTTATCATTATTTTCCCGATAATTGATAGTGAGTACAGATATTCCTAATCTTTCCTTATTTAATAAGTTTTAGAGGGACTACGATTTTACACACTTTATAATGAGAGGACTGTCACAGATCACAAAATTAGTTTTCAATTACATTAAAATATATTGGGAAATTTGTATTTATATGAGATTTAAAAATATTCATAAATTTTAAATGTCACAAACCGCCTGATAAAATTAATAATTCTTCTACCAGTTTGAAGGGGGTTTAGCCAAAACATTAACAATTTCGAATAATTTTATTTTGATTATTTTGATTATGAACTTAAGTTTTGAATATACAATTATTATTTTATTATTGTTGGTAAACACCATATCTTCATTTGGACAAACACTATCGCCAGCAACATATTTATTTAAGATTACTTTTCCAAAAAATAAATAACAATAATAACACAAACACAAAAAAATTGAAGCAGAAATATGAAAAAGAATACAACAACATGTTATCAAAGGCATAAAAAATCGTGTGTGAGAGAGAGCGTAAGATGTATGGTTATCAGATGAAATTTTTATGGTGGCACTGATTAGTTTTAATACTTGTGACAATTTAACAGATTGTTGGATTTTTCCCTGGATACGATATGAATAAATTAATTTTGAATTTTCACTTTCGTTAAGTTTACCTTTATATTCACGTTGTGTTTTGGGACGATAACCGAATACTCCCTTTTCACTGTGATAACAACAACGTTGTTGCAATTGCTGTTGTAACCATAGAGATTTATTTAAATGTTGGCTGCACATATGACGTAGCATTTTGATGTTTTTTTTTAAATATTTTTCCTTCCTCGCAAGAGATAACACCGTCAGTCAGTCTATCAATTAATAATAATTTTATTTGCAAATTATGTCACTGGAGTGTCCCCCGTATTTCACTTTTACTCACGCCACAAATTATCAACCGCTCTCCCCAAAAGTCACAACAATACTGATTATATGCATCGATTCCATTCGTTTATTTAACGCACAATTTCTGTTTTCTTTTGGTTTCGTTTATAGGAACTGATAAGCGATATGTTGAGAGAAGAGAATTTTGGAAAAACAATATGAAAGATTTAAGAGTAACATGATCATTATAAAATGTATACAAATAATCTTTGGTATAAAAACAAGGGTTTTCAAAATTGATAACCGGAATAACTTAATGAGTCTAAAAGGCGGGGAAATTTATTTTGTCATATTGGTATATTGATTTTGTCATTCTGTTTGTAACACATCGAAATATTAGTTGTAGATACACAAAAGTATACGTATTCTGGGTCCATATTAAATTCTAAGACGATATAGACATGTCAGTCCGACTGTCCGTCTGTCTGTTGAAATCACTATACGGAGCACAAGAATGGAGCTAAACAAGTATGTCTGAGTGCTTTACGTGAACACCTGTCTTGACAGCCTTATTTCACGGTTGTCTTTTTTTATCCACTGTGTAGACTTGGGAACGGTCTACCACCCGCCTCTGAGTGAAGAACACTCAGGTGGCAATTTTTGTGCATGGTTCTGCCGGTTCATATATAAGCACTTTGCTGCTATCTAATCTCTCGCCAAGTGATGCCACGTTGCGGAATGACAACTAGCATAATGATGACAGTCGGAGAAATGACGGACGAATCAGAAAAGAGGGGTCAGCGAAACCGCAACAAATCTGTCGATGCGACAGAGAACTATTTGGTAATTCGATATACCCAGCCAATTGATCAGGATCCCTCTGTATGTCGAGATAATGTGACAAAGAATGTAGGAATTTCTAAAGTCAAACGAACCAAATAATTGCGCCGACAAGTTGAGTACTAGTCTCTCATAGAACAGGAGAATTTCCCGAAAATTCACGAATTTACATTAGTTCCACAGGCAACTGCCGAATGTCAACCTGACAATTCCCCAAACTACGCCCTACTACGCTAAGAGTAGGAGATACTCAATGGGTTCAGGAATCCAGGATAAGTTGCTCTGTCACATCACCCAGTGACATCTGTTGAGATGGCAACAGCACCGGAGAGAATCCAGACATATACGGCATTTGGATAAATCAGTCTTTAAACCAACCGCGAATTAGGGTATTAAACCACAGTCACTACGTGGATCCCGAAAGAACCTCAAACCAACTGACCACCGCAGTACCAGATTATCTGGCGCCCCATGTGAAATCATTCCAAGGAAAGGCCGAGGATACATTTGATCATCACCAGCAGACTAGAAGGATTGGTAGCACATATATACCCCGGAATTGCAATACACCAAGGTGGGATAAATCCTCAAGGGGGGGTTTCGTTGAAGAGGAGCTAAAAAAGATTTGTTTGGTATTGAATGAATGAATGAGCAATATCGGTCCATGATTTTGCCTAACCCTCATAAAGGTGGCCCCGGTTTAAAGGGTCATAAATAAGTTAATTTCGAATAGAAAAGTGCAATTTTGAACATGACCATATCCGACTTTGATAAAATTCGGTGCATAAATTATTTGTATAAATAAGAAGTTTAAAGATCTCCAAAATATCGCAATTTTATAAAGGTTAAAATTCATATTTTTATACCCACCACCAAAAAAGGTGGGGGTATATTGATTTTGTCATTCCGTTCATCAAAATGTTGGTTGTTAATTCTGTATCTCTATTAAATTCTAAGGCGATCTTGCCATGTCCGTCTGTCTGTTTGTTGAAATCACGAAAGGGTAGGAGCTAGAATGCTGATATTTGGTATTGAAAATGAAACGACCAATTGAAAATGTTTTCTCAATTGGACGTGTTTTTAGGGATCTGAAATTTTTGGTTTCTAGTAGAAAAATAGATTTTTGATGGAAAATCGGAGATTTCATACATTCTTAATGTTTTCTTGATTGGATCGTATTGGTTAAAAAACACTGCAGATTTTCAAATTTTCTTATAAAATTCGACCTTTAATGGAAATTTGAAGTGATCCCGTGTTGATTTTTTTCGTTTGTACGTATGTACATATACTCTTATGCTGTTGGGATATTTGTATGTAGAAACGTAATTTCATTCATAATATACAACGCCTAACTATGATTCATTGCGCTTTACTCCTTAGTTTATGGTTATAATCTACTTCCGCAAATACAAATTCCATAAAAAAATTCATTCAAAACAATACCGGGTGAGTCTTTAAATTGCATTAAGAAAAAATACTGGGAAAAGCTTTCATTTATTAATTATCAATATTAAGATAAGATAATAACAAAAAAGTTTTCGAAATAACAAGTGAAATTAAGACCCACAATATAATTAATAACTACGCCCCGACTTTAGTCTGAATCTAACGGTGGAGCTGTGTTAACGTATTTTCAAAATAAACGGTAAATGGTTGAAAAAGTGATAAAAAAGTGTAATAGATAAGACTGATAAGAACAAATTAGTGCTACAAATTGATAAGACAAAAAAATATAATTTTCAAAATACAAAAAAAGGAAATTACATTGAAAGAAAAATGTATTAAATACTAAAGTGATGATGTCATAATTTAAATTTTTCATTTCAAAAAAATAATTAATTTAGTTTTTTTTTCTTTTTTAAATTTTTTAGTGAAAAAGTTAACTACAGCTTATAAAATAAAATAAAAAAACGAACAAATTTTTTACGAATAAAACGAAATATAAAGAAAATATACGATTAAATTTTAAGTTAAAAAAATGCGTTTTAAACTATTTTTAGCCAGTTTACTGGCTTGTGGCTTCATAGCCTATGTTATTGCTAATGAAAATATCTCTGCCGAAACTGAAAATATTGCAGCATCTGCTAAAACAAATAAAGATAAAAATACTATTAAACAACAACAGAATTTCGATACAGTATTGGATAAAAATGAAGCAGTCGAAATGTTTGAGGTTATACCAGAACCAACTAAACCGAAAAAGAAAACCACGACTTCAACTAACAACATAATGCCGGCCAATAATATAAGTTTGCAACGTTCGGGAGCTTTGCAAATGTTTGATGATTATTTGGGTGAATTGGGTTATGAAGTTACCGATAATGGTTATAATTGGAGTAAGTAGTTGAAATTTCATTAATTATATATATTTTAAGGGTTTTCAGAAAAGATAAGTTTTTATTATTATTATTTGATAGTGATAACCAGCTTATAGGCCTTTAATTTGAAATGAATCATTATGATCCTATAAAGCTGATTTAATTCGAAACTGTAAAACGTTTTCTACTGTACATATAATAAACATGGATATGAGTCAGAGGTCCATATGTCTGAATTTTTATAAACATGAATGAATATAAATACCTTTTGAAATTTTCGAATAACATTTTATAATTTGTAATTGTTTCACAATATTTGTTAACATGACTATGACCTAAATCGTTTAGAATGTTAACAAAGTACTACATATACAAAAACAAACACAAATAAAAAAAATTTCAACAACAAATTTAAAAGAAAATAAGGTTTACATACATACACCAAATTATTTGAACTCGTTAACTTTTTTATCTTATCAGTACTTTCAACCTGTTGATATTATTTGGATGTATGTATGTATGTATTTATGAATAATACTTTTGGAAACCATAGTTTTAATGGAAATAAAAAGAGGGTCATTTTGAAGTGTGGTGAATCTTATGTACTGAAAAATGTGCTAGAAATGAGTAGCAATTTGGGTTTTACTGCATTTTATATAAAAACATTTAGCTGGTCCCAAATTATGGCATACGATATCCATTTAGATTCTATTGAGATTTCGATCGATATCGTATGCCGTGATTTGTCCCCTGGTTCAATCAATTTTGGTCCGAATTAAATTTCCTCTTCTTCTGAATAACAAAGGTACAGTTGAACTATATCCGAATATCGATCCTCTTTAACATAAGTGCATATTTTTGATAAAGGCGCTGTACAAGACGTACATATTTTATCTCAAGAGAGATTTCAAATTTATCCTCTGAGCTCATCTGCGGTTGTTGGATTGGGGGTGGTGATGAATAATCTGTCTTCTCCCAGCAATCGTTTCACCTAAGCTGAGAAAGGCAGATTGTCCACCACCTGGGGATCTTGTATTCAACGCGGACAAAAAACTGGATATGGGGGGTGTTGCTGCGTAGGGCCTAAATAACCTAGTATAGGTTGCAAGTGCTGATCTGCCCACAAGTCACAAGTCATCATCATCCTGTAATCGAAAGCAAAATACGACTACGTAGATGGCCTCCGTTTACTAAAAAACGTCTTTCTGGAGCACAGAGGTGTAATTTGAAAAAGATGCTTCAGGATATTATAGTCAGTCAATCCCATGACACTCCAATATCAGATTCCCTATCAATATCTAAGGCAAAGATGATCAGATCTCCCGCAGAGCTGACAGCTGAAAGTAAATCTACGAAGAAAAAGAGCTCCCCGTCTTCTTCTGGCTTTTCTAGCTATACCTCACTCAAAGGAATCTTAGGCTGCAAGTAAGGGTGACAATGCCAAGCTAGATATTTCGAAGACGATCACATCGGCAAAATCAACCTCGAAGGTAAGAGTATCTCAAAAGAAGCCCTGAATAATGAGGAAAAAGAAGATAGAAAGTGAAAAAGGAAAAGAACCGCTATCTTACGCCAAAGCATCCAAAAGAAAACACCGAGACTATCATTGCTAAGCAGTATGTGATGCCGGTATTCCGACAGGAATACCCAATAGTCCAGAGTTACGTAAAAGATCTGGTCAACAATAATATAGTGGAACACAATCTCTTCAAAAAACCAATAGAGAGCATCAGCTGTGAGTTTAGCATGGGCGTGATGTTAATGAGGTTAGCATCTCACTCTGAAGAACTTAGTGGAAAGTGCCTTCCCTCCCTGTATTAGGTATCGAGCAGAAGTCCATGGCTAGTCTTGTAAGGAACAAAGGTAGTTCTTATTTCACCTCAGCTCTGAAAAGGACAATGATCATTAGTTACTACAGATAACGTTGTGTATCCCAAAAGAGAGGAGGTAACCACTTACTCGCCAGAAGACAGTCCAGCTGTTCTTTCCAAAATTGGGAAGGTGTTAATTGGACGGGCTATAAAAACAAGACCCACTCACTTATCGTTTCAGACTAGATGTATATTGTATTAAATCGGATTAAAAAGGTTTTCACACAAAATGTGGCCAGTGTTTTTGGGGGAAAGATGCCATAATTCTATTTTTATTAACATAAAATCTTCTTTTGGAACATATAACAATTTAATATTTTTCTGGAAGGTATTTTTATGGAAAACATTTCAGTGTTAAAAACAAAATATTAAGTTTGGCCCACATGTTCTAAAATACCAAAACTGAGTTCGTCAAATAGGAAATAATTTTAGAAACCTTCATATGTTCGCTTTTGATTATTAAAATATTTCCCCCGACCCTAAAAAAATGTGGACCTTATGGGCAAAATTGAAAAAAATCTAATTTTTTAAATTTTCATATCCGAGATTCTTTAAACTTTATGTTTTAAAAATATCTCGTAGATCTGATGAAGAAATTTTGAGGTCAGATTCGGCTTTAGCTCAACTCAAAACTATTAAACGATTTCTTTTACTCTCTACCGATACCTGGTGAAAGGTATCATATAGTCGTACTTTACTCTCGTTTCGGTTTTACGACTGAATATAAGTTGTGCTTTAGTACAAGGGTTTGTTTTTCGGTTAGATTGATTTTTTTTATTTATATTCAATTGATAAAAACAATAATAATACTTATAATAATAACGGGGTTTCTTATCTTATCAACATATAAAATTATTAAGTATCCAGTACACGTATGTATGTATGTGTAGCGATGTGGTTTGAAAACAATCATTTAAACTCTTTTGGTATTGTTTTTTTTTTCTTCAGATTACAAACTGAGGGGAATTTAATATAAATAAATGTTCATAATTTTGTATGAGTAATGTGTATTTTGAATCATGACAGGTGTATAGCTTATTTCATATATTTATTTTTTTATAAGAACAAATAAAAGAATTTAAGAATTCTTAGAAAATTGATAATGATTTGTAACAAAGAATATTTACACCACAATTTTATAAAATTCTGGAAAAATTATTAGAAATATTTGTAATTTGCGGAAAATAAATTGATTTGTGGAAATGACATATAGAATATTGTTATACACATAGATATGTACTTAAATACATTTTTTGTTTTACTATAATAGTATTCGGAATTTTTCCGTTGTACCGATTTTTTTTATTTTTTCTTTACTTTTTTCATAGAGAGATTTTGGCTCCAATCAAACTTATGTGTATGGAATTTCATCACTATACTCGTATTTTTAAAGCATTAAGAGCATTAGTTAGTTAGTTAGTTTGAAAAGAGGATGTATATACATCAAATCCGAAGAAATACACCTAGGCTTCTATCGGGCCTGTTGTGCGCTCCTTAACCAGTGCCTCAGGTGGGAATCGAACCCACCACCTCCGGTCTACCAGTCTAGAACACTAACCACTAACCTACCGGAGGCCATTAAGAGCATTAAATAGATTTTCTGAAGGGGACCTTATATGGGGGGTAGGGCCAATAATGGACCGATCCTCATAAAATTTGGTAGGCAGATATTGGATCATATGAAACTTATTTATGTCGAATTTCATCACACTTTTAAAACAGATATGCCCGTTAAAGTTTGTTTTTCGAGGCTCCACTTGTATGGGGGGCTATCCGAAAACGTGGATCGATACTGCCCATTTTAAATAACAAACAAACCTTACATATAGAGAATATTTGTGGCAAATTTCAATCCTCTACCTCGTTCTGTTCGGACTCGATCGTGCTTTCAACAGACAGATAGACGGATAGACATGGCTAGATCGCCATAGAATTTAATAAGGACTCAGAATATATGTATTTTAGTGGGTCTTTGACCAAAATTTCGATGTGTTACAAACGGAATGACAATATCAATATACCCTATCTTTTTTGATGGTGGGAATAAAAATATTTTGTTAATTTATTTTAAGCAAAACATTCTTTTATTTAATTTTTTCGTGAATATTCCAAGAACTTGTTTCAATATAGTGTTTTCCGTTACATTTAAAACTAAGCACAAAATTGTAGCATACCTTTCGGCATTAATAAAATTTTGAATTTAATTTTTTTTCTACTACATTTAATATGAATTATATTTTAAAATCAAAAACTCTGTAGTGCGTATACTATAACATAATAATGAAAATTTCTATGAAATTATTTAATTTCAACCTTGAATTTAAAAAGGAACAAGTACGAGTATTAAATAAAAATTTGAAAAATATTAACAAAAGCGTTACATACTTATGTATGTAAATCTGTAAATAATATTCTTTTCTGTGAAAATGTCTCTTTCGAAATCTTAAATTATTTATGAATGTTACATAAATTTAATTATATGGCACATTAATCCGCACAAAAACGTGAGTTTAAGTAATTACAACAAGCATACAATTATTCACTAACTAACATAAGAGATTCGAAAATAAGTAAGTAGTCAAAAGCATATTTAAAATTCCAAACATAGTCAGACTTAAAGATAAAACAAACTTCTACTAGTGCAATAGCACAATACATACGAGGTGGGAATTAAAAGTAACTGCTTAAAAATTATCAGTGGCTAAAATAATAAACATAAATACATGTAATTGAAATAAACTTATTTAAGGAACTTTTCAGTTTACCCTCCTATATATGTATACAATATATGGCTTTGACATAATTTAACCCAATACAAACGACCTTTAGCTGAAAATTCAACATAAATATTTTCAACTTAAGTACAATTGCAATACAATGAAATCTTAAACTACACAAGAATGAATTACACGTATTCATACTTAAGCACACTGTAAGGACGAACGAAAGATAGAGAGGGAGAGAAAGTGTATAAGAAAGGATAAACTGTAATTCTAGTACAAATAATAATTTAAATAACATAAAAATCGTTAATGTATTCTGTAGTAGTAAATACTACTTATTAGAATGTGAGACAATGATATAGAACGAAATTTGTTTTGGGAAGAACCCAAATATAATAATTCACTACTTGAGTACCTGGTCAGAGGTGCAACATAAATAAAGTCCTTTTTACGTTCAACACACACACATACATACAGAGACAGCGTTTGTGGAAAAAAAAAGAGTGGGTTTTTATGACACCTACTTAAGATTGTGCAGGCATCACCAACACTCACACACGTGTCTTACCTATACTTACTCTTATATTTTAAACACTTGAGATTTGTTACATGACAAATGTGACAAAAAAGGATTAGTATTCTAAATGTAGACTAATCCGCTTGTTTTTTCTTTTCGCTCGTTTGTCTCTTTTAGGAGAAAAATGTTTTTTGATTCATAAAAAGATTAGCGAACATTTAGCGTTTTAAGCACACAAGACACACATAGAGCGAAACCAAGGAAGAACAATAAATTTTAAATGCTTTTATACCTAAAACCGGCAGCTGCAAATTGAAAACTTTTCTAAATCCTCTAGATTAATAAGAAGTAAAAAAAAGAAACCAAAGAAATTAAAACGCTACATATTTTTGCAAAATTCTTTTGTAATATTTTTTTTTTAATTTTCCCTTTAAGTTTGTCAAAATGTCATTGTTTTTTGAGAAATTTAACGGATATAATTTTCCAGGAATTTCCCAAAACGTTGATGAGATAATTATGGTGAAAATTGTTATTTTTTTGGAAAAAAATTTTTAAATTCAAGGTTTTTATTTTTTAAATATATTTTTAATTGTAGGAAATACACATACAGTGTGCGTAATATGAATTATGAGGAGGAAATTTTGCACAGTTATTTTATGTTGATAAGATTTGTTTGGTATTGAAAATGAGCAATATTGGTCCACGAGTACACCTAGCCGACATATAAGTGAACCCCGGAATATAGTTTAAAGAGTCATTAATATGATAATTATTTAGCAATTATTATACTGTAATGCATGGCGGACATCGGACCATAATTGAACCTACCCTCATATAAAGTGCGCTTAAAAATACTCTAAAAATTACTGGCTTAATAAGTAATAGTTGTAAGTGGACAAAATTCGACATAAAAAGTTTTCTAATAACAAAAATCTCTATCAAATTTGATAAGGAGCGGTTTATAAATGATTATATCGCCCATATAAGGCTCCAAGTTTTGTCAGGATCGGTCCATAATGGCCCCTACATCCTTATAAAGTCATCTTTTACTTTATAATATTTTTCGGAAGTTTTATTAAAATTTTCCAACTTTTCAGAAGATTATCTTAGTATATAAAAAAGTAACCCTTGACCCTGCATTTTAGATCAATAGATTTGCCTGATTTTGATTTATGTAATCGAAACTGGCAAGTTTCTTATGTATCCTTGGTAAGAGCTAAAAGAGTAATACGTATTAAAATTTTTATAATTGGCTTAAAAAACATAGATGTTTGGACTTATATTTAATTTTTTTTCGCGAATATTCCAGTAACCCGTTTCGATATTTGTTGTTTCCGTTAGAGTTTAAAATTATGTACAAGAAAGTACCATACTTTTACAATTATGTATGACTATGTTAGTTAGTTAGTTAGTAAGTTAGTTAGTTAGTTAGTTAGTTAGTTAGTTAGAGTTAGTTAGTAGTTAGTTAGTTAGTTAGTTAGTTAGTTAGTTAGTTAGTTAGTTAGTAGTAGTAGTTAGTAGTAAGTTAGTTAGTTACTTAGTTAGTTAGTTAGTTAGTTGGTTAGTTAGTTGGTTAGTTAGTTAGTTAGTTAGTTAGTTAGTTAGTTAGTTAGTTAGTTAGTTAGTTAGTTAGTTAGTTGGTTAGTTAGTTAGTTAGTTAGTTAGTTAGTTAGTTAGTTCGTTAGTTCGTTAGTTAGTTCGTTAGTTAGTTAGTAGTAGTTAGTTAGTTAGTTAGTTAGTTAGTTAGTTAGTTAGTTAGTTAGTTAGTTAGTTAGTTAGTTAGTTAGTTAGTTAGTTAGTTAGTTAGTTAGTTAGTTAGTTAGTTAGTTAGTTAGTTAGTTAGTTAGTTAGTTAGTTAGTTAGTTAGTTAGTTAGTAGTTAGTTAGTTAGTTAGTTAGTTAGTTAGTTAGTTAGTTAGTTAGTTAGTTAGTTAGTAGTTAGTTAGTTAGTTAGTTAGTAGTTAGTTAGTTAGTTAGTTAGTTAGTTAGTTAGTTAGTTAGTTAGTTAGTTAGTTAGTTAGTAGTTAGTTAGTTAGTTAGTTAGTTAGTTAGTTAGTTAGTAGTTAGTTAGTTAGTAGTTAGTTAGTTAGTTAGTTAGTTAGTAGTTAGTTAGTTAGTTAGTTAGTTAGTTAGTTAGTTAGTTAGTTAGTTAGTTAGTTAGTAGTTAGTTAGTTAGTTAGTTAGTTAGTTAGTTAGTTAGTTAGTTAGTTAGTTAGTTAGTTAGTAGTTAGTTAGTTAGTAGTTAGTTAGTTAGTTAGTTAGTTAGTTAGTTAGTTAGTTAGTTAGTTAGTTAGTTAGTTAGTAGTTAGTTAGTTAGTTAGTTAGTTAGTTAGTTAGTTAGTTAGTTAGTTAGTTAGTTAGTTAGTTAGTTAGTTAGTTAGTTAGTTAGTTAGTTAGTTAGTAGTTAGTTAGTTAGTTAGTTAGTAGTTAGTTAGTTAGTTAGTTAGTTAGTTAGTTAGTTAGTTAGTTAGTTAGTTAGTTAGTTAGTTAGTTAGTTAGTTAGTTAGTTAGTTAGTTAGTTAGTTAGTTAGTTAGTTAGTTAGTTAGTTAGTTAGTTAGTTAGTTAGTTAGTTAGTTAGTTAGTTAGTTAGTTAGTTAGTTAGTTAGTTAGTTAGTTAGTAGTTAGTTAGTTAGTTAGTTAGTTAGTTAGTTAGTTAGTTAGTTAGTTAGTTAGTTAGTTAGTTAGTTAGTTAGTTAGTAGTTAGTTAGTTAGTTAGTTAGTTAGTTAGTTAGTTAGTTAGTTAGTTAGTTAGTTAGTTAGTAGTTAGTTAGTTAGTTAGTTAGTTAGTTAGTTAGTTAGTTAGTTAGTTAGTTAGTTAGTTAGTTAGTTAGTAGTTAGTTAGTTAGTTAGTTAGTTAGTTAGTTAGTTAGTTAGTAGTTAGTTAGTTAGTTAGTTAGTTAGTTAGTTAGTTAGTTAGTTAGTTAGTTAGTTAGTTAGTTAGGAAACACTTACAAATTTAAGTAAAGTAATACTTTAAAAACATTTTTAACGTATTTTCCATTCAATCGTCTTAGTACATACATGGATTTAGTACAAATAACTTAACTAATTACATGAAGTTAAGTAAAATGTCATTGGAAACTTTTAATGAAATAAATTTCCAGATTAAAAAATTGCCTCTTTGAAAATCTCCAAATATTACCAAACTCCCTAAAATTATAAAGAAAGTCATAGAGCATTATTTTAAATAAAATTTGTTAAATATTTGTATCAAATACACAGCTGTTTGCAAAGTAGATTGCTTAAAATCACTTTAAAATTTTTAGAAACAATGTGAGTTAACAGTCTTTTTATGAGCCCTCGTTAATCGCTTAAAAATGTAACATGTTAAACAGGATAATTAAGGAGTAGAGATTTACACGATACATAGAGAAAATACAATCATTGACAATTTGTGTGTACGTGCATTTTTACACTAAAACAACAGGTATAAAGATAAACAAGCATTAAAAAATTACAACAAAGTGTGCCAAAAAATTATATTCAGGATTAAAAAACAGGATAGCAAACTATGCAGGTAGAGGAGGGATTAAGGAGGACATGTGTGTTTCTACATTTGGGCATAAGGACATATGCATGTCATCACTTTGCTCTAGTATAAATACACAGTTTTTTGTGCAACAATTCATTAAACACATTTCAACTGTGACAACGACCACAACAAGTCAATTGTGTCGAAAAGAAAACAAAATCTCAACCAAAAAAGTTTCAATTTATTTTTCTATTGTGCAAAAGTAATCAAAACGAGCAGTGAAATAAAAATGAGTTTAACCGCATACAACTTTCAATTTTACTCTTACAATATGGCAACACATAGATGTGAAGGCAATGATAGTGGCATGGATGTCGATGACATTGACATGTCAATACCGCCACCAAAACCACCAAGAGCGTTCGCTGTACAAAATAGTACCACTAGTACTCCTCAATTCTCATGGATGACTTCAACGCCAAAAAGTGCTGTTAACGAAAATCAAATAATGGCAACGCCAACAGCTGTAAACTACCTGGCTGTTCCCAATGAAACCCCCAAATCCATTTATCCCGGTGGTCTGTTGAAGGGAGCACAGCAAGCAGATGCCAAATCAGCTGAACTGCAATTACGACCAAAATTACATGCCACTCAAAAGAGATGGTCGCATGAATTAAGAGAAAAAGCATTGGAAATGTCAAAGCGTTCATCAGCAAGTTCCGATGAGGAAAATCCACAAACCGCCAATCATTTGCCAATGGATGATGTCGACAATAAAAAAGCACTGCAATTAAAACCTCAACATCATGCCGGACGTAAAAGTTGGTCAAGCGAAATAAGAGAGAAGGCTTTACAAATGTCAAAACGTAATTCAGGCTCTTTGGAAACATCACCAGAGCCAGCCGCAGCTGAAAAAGCAATGCAATATTTTGGTTTTAATACACCCGCTAGCAAAGTAAACCAGCAAAATTCTTTCATTTGCCAAACTCCCTCAAATGTGCAGATGCAAAAACCTCTCATCAATGCGGCAGCTTATGAAAAAATTAACATGACTGCGAGTGTTACCAGTAACCCAGCAAACAGTACATTTGATGCTTACTTTAAAAATCCCCAAGAAATGAACACAACATTTGATGCTGACTCCATGTGTGAACAAGAAGATCCCAATCGGTCGGTTAAGGATCGTATTTGTTTCTTCAACAAACTTACTTCGCCTCGCTCCAACTCATTTATAGATCTTTTAAAAAATACCAAACCAATTAATGTAGCTACTATACAACATAGCAGTAGTGCCCAAAATACACCCTTACCCACTCCTCTAAAACCCAAAAGATGGTCAGCACAATTAGAAATGAATTTACAGCATGAAGATTATACACCCAGCATACAGTTTTCACAAGCAGCACCTGCCATCATTTATACAACAACATCATCCAACTCATCACTGGCCTCTTCATCTTCATCATCATCTTCAACATCTAGCACTGTACAATATTCATCCAATACTACACAGCGTAAAAGTACTTTGCGCCGCAGAACATCGGTAGATAAAACAAGACGACCCACTTTGCGCCAAAACTCAAATGCTGGTTCCAATGGCACAAAACCACAAATGCACACAGTTATGGAAGATTTAAGCTTGGTAATGCCCGTTAAATTACGTGTAGCCGAATATGAACGTCGCATTAAAATGGAGTGTTAGGTTATTAGAGGAAACCACAAGAAAGATATGACCATCATGGTCATACCTTTTGCTTTAACAGGTTAAAAGGGAGTAGTTCTTATTTTCTTTTATTTAGTTCTTAAGTATAATTTAAGCTTTGTTTTTCCATTTACCTTAAAGGTTCTTTTGTATTTTTTCCTCTATTTTACATTGTATTGTAGTTGTTGTAAACAAATGTAAGATAAGTTTTAAATTACAGACTATAAGAATATTATTATATTTTTGTATTTATTATAGAACTTAGTTCTTTAAATATAAACTAAAGTTTAACTTTATTTTGCATGCATATGTATTTAAGAAAATAATAAAAAAAAATTAAAAAGTATATATATTTCTGTGTATTTTGGTATTAAAGATTATTATTATTAGGTGAAATAATGGGCCGATTTTAATAAGAGAAATGTATGTATTAAATTTCATCAAATAATCTTGAAAAATTGAGACCCCTAGCGTGCGCATAAGGTTTACATGAACACACATGACAGACAGACAGACATACGGACGGATGGACGGAGGGACGGACAGACTGACGGACATAGCTAAATCGACTCAGAAAGTGATTCTGAGCCGATTGGTATACTGATATACTACTAAACGCTTAGTTCAATTCTAATGAAATTTATCATGCGGAAGTGTTTGTTATGGGCCCATCAGAAGCGAAATCAGAGGTGCTCATACCTCTGGTATCTTAAATTTTTAAAAGGATCCCATGTGTTCCGATTGTATGTATAAAATCTCCTTATTAAGCACTATAAATCGATTATCTCTTATAGCTTAAAAGATTTTCGAATTTCAGTTTTTACATCAGTTTTTTGATAGCAGCGGATACAAATATTTGTTTGTTTAGTTGTGGGTGTGTTTGAAGTCTAAAGACTCCTAAAAGTCTGGAGCGATTTTATTGAAATTTTCACAGAAGTCTACTTTTTATTTCGAAATTTCAAGTAGGCGAGATGCCACGCCCACATACAAAATAGATAATAAAATTAGCATATCTGAGAAACTGCAACAGCTAGAGTCATTTAATTTTATATGAACAATTTTGACATTCATGTGAATATTTAGGGACAAAATTTGCGGACTGGCTGTAGGGGGCGTGGTACCTCCCATTTAAAGAAAATATTAAGTCAGTACATCTGAGAAAATATAACAGTAATAATTCTAACGGAGCCATTTTAGTATCATTATGATTGTTTAAGACAGAATGGGGGGAATAAAAATAGGGGAGCTTGGTAGCCCCCCTCATGAATTAAATAAAAAAATCGTATGTCTGGGAAACTATCACAGCTAGAATACTCAAATTTCCCACGGTCAACATTAAAATCCATATGAATAACTTGGGGGATAATTTCCGGGCTAAAAATAGGGGTGTGGCACCTCCCATATGAATTAAAGACAAAACTCCTTATATCTGGGAACATATTGGAGCTATAATTCCCAAACTTTGCACAAAGAACTTTGACATACATGTTAACATTTGGGTGCTAAATTTGTGGACTAGCAATAGGGGGCGTGGTACCTCTCATATGAGTTAAATACAAACATTTGCATATCTGGGAAACTATTAGAGTTTGAATTCTCAAATTTTGCACGAAAAACTCTGAACACTTGAGTAATTAGGGGCGGGGACCTGCCTTATGAGATAAATACTATAATTCGTATAAATGGTAATCTATTAGAGCTATAATCCTGGCGTTGAATCTCTCATATGAAATAAATACAAAAACTGCAAATTTAAAAATGTTTATTTTTTGAATACCGAAATGATATTGCTGCGCATTTTTTTGTCTGATTGAAGAATTTCTCAGAATAGAATGACAAAATCAATATACCACCCATATTTTTTTTATGGAGGATATAACACACTTGTATTACTTAACGTATATGTAACAACATAAAAACTATTTAAACTATAAAATAACAGAACAAAGTAATTCTCTTGAATTCTTTGAAAAGCAAACAACAGAATAAATTCATTGCTTCTGATGCACTTCCAAAGTTCGTATTTTGCTTATATCATACAAATTAAATTCTATTCTAATTTTACATTTCCAAGTAATTTAATAAATTTTAAAGCAGAATATCATTTCAGAGTAAAGTCCTTATTCACAACAATTTATCAAAGGTTTATAGGATAAATTTGCATACAAATTTTGATAAATTGTTATGAATAAGGCAGTAATTGTATAGAATCTCACAAAATCTAACATACTGTTCCTGAGTAATAAAAATTTTCTTTCTATAATTATATGAAGTAATTTCAAGGGAAATTCAAAATATATGTTATAGTATGTAGATAAATATCTCATGCTTACATTAAGTTCAAATAGATCAAGTATAATAAAAAACCAAAAAAATAAAATAATAATTTCAATTCTAAGCTATTAAATAAAATAAATTGGATAAAAATTAAGTATAATTTAAAATATGATTTTATTTTACACACAATAAAATATGAATATTAATCAAAATGAAATTTCTTTTAGATCCCAATAATCCTGTCGCACCACCCACCATGCCCTCCCATTCGTTGACAAATGGTTATGTCATAACACCACAACGTTTGGCTGAGATACGCTCTTATTTCATGTACTGGTATTTCGATAAGGATTTATATGGTGGTCGTGGTGATTATCAATTTGATATACATGCTTCCACAACACAAGTTCACAAGAATTTAAATTTCCAATTGCCCTTCTTTGGTTTCCGTTTTAACTACACCAGGGTAAGTATGAAGAAATATTTTTGTTTATTTAACCTTTTATATTGTCTACTGTTCAGGTTTCTCTTAATGGTTATTTGGAATTTTCGGATCCTCCCGAATACTATACCTATCCTTTGGTATTTCCTGTTAAAGATTGGCCCAAGAAAAATGATCCCTCTTTTATTGGTATTTTCTTTTCGAAATGTCGTGTTGGTCGTATTTATGCCACCGATATTGATCAACGTACACCAGGTGTTTATTTCCGGTAAGTTTTTTCTTAATGTATTTTCAATTCCCTTAAGAAATAAACAAACAAAATCAATACTTGAGTGAATAATATTTTAATATTATTATTTGCTTATAACCTTAATATTAACGACATGTTTTTAATATGAGTTTTTAAAATAAAAATAACTTTTCATATACATACACTAACTCCCTCAAAAAACGAGAATACAATTTTAAATTTATTTGATGTTTTCACGTATACGTGTGTTTTTGTGTTGAAATCATTCATACGCACCAGTGCCTCATATTTATTTCGTTGGTTTTTATCATTATTTGTACAGTGAATGAGTATTTTTAATATTTTCACTGTGTATTTTATAAGTTTGTGTGTATTTTTTTTGTACAGAAACAAGTGTGAAAGTGTATAAACAAAAATAATCTATTAAAGGCTAAATTTCATATTTATGTTCTGGAAGCTCTTTTTGTTTGGGTATTTTAGCCTAATTATAATATTTGCGATATTGTTGAGCTAATGCTATAAATTTATTATTAATAAAGCTTTCAGTATATTTATGGGATATAGTTCTATAAAAGATTTAGTAATAAAGATTTAGTAATAATTATCACTTGGAATAGTTCACTAATTCATTAACGATTTCTTTCAAAAAAATGAAAAGAACTCACATTTTCAAAATTGAAGATTTTTTTAAGAAAAAATTTATTGAATAGAAAATTTTTAATATTTTTTTTTATAGAAAATTTTCAATAAATTTTCCTTTTATAGAAAATTTTCAATAAATTTTCTTTTTTTTATAAAAAATTTGCAATAAATTTTCTTTTCACAAAAAAAATTTCAATAAATTTTCTTTTTATAGAAAATTTTCAATAAATTTTTCTTTTATAGAAAGCTTTCAATAAATTTTCTTTTTTTGTATAAAACTTTTTATAAATTTTATTTTTACAAAAAATTTTAAATAAAACTTTTTATAGAAAATTTTCCTTTTATAGAAAATTTTCTTTTTATAGAAAATTTTCAATAAATTTTCTTTTTATAGAAAATTTTCAATAAATTTTCTTTTTATAGAAAATTTTCAATAAATTTTCTTTTTATAGAAAATTTTCATAAATTTTCATTTTATAGAAAATTTTCATAAATTTTCATTTTATAGAAAATTTTCATTTTATAGAAAATTTTCAATAAATTTTGTTATTGTAGAAAATTTTCAATAAATTTTCTTTTTATAGAAATTTTCAATTCTTTTTATAAGAAATTTTCTTTTAATAGAAAATTTTCAATAAATTTTCTTTTAATAGAAAATTTTCAATAAATTTTCTTTTAATAGAAAATTTTCAATAAATTTTCTTTTAATAGAAAATTTTCAATAAATTTTCTTTTAATAGAAAATTTTCAATAAATTTTCTTTTAATAGAAAATTTTCAATAAATTTTCTTTTAATAGAAAATTTTCAATAAATTTTCTTTTAATAGAAAATTTTCAATAAATTTTCTTTTAATAGAAAATTTTCAACAAATTTTCATTTTATAGAAAATTTTCAACAAATTTTCGTTTTATAGAAAATTTTCAATAAATTTTCCTTGATTAGAAAATTTTCAATAAATTATCCTTTTATAGAAAATTTTCAATAAATTGTCTTTTTATAGAAAATTTTCAATAAATTTTCCTTTTATAGAAAATTTTCAAAAATTTTCCTTTTATAGAAAATTCTCAATAAATTTACCTTTTATAGAAAATTTTCAATAAATTTTCCTTTTACAGAAAATTTTCAATAAATTTTCCTTTTATAGAAAATTTTCAACAAATTTTCCTTTTATAGAAAATTTTCAACAAATTTTCCTTTTGTAGAAAATTTTCAATAAATTTTCCTTTTATAGAAAAATTTCAATAAATTTTCCTTTTATAGAAAATTTTTCTTTTATAGAAAATTTTCGATAAATTTTATCTTTATACACAATTTTCGAAAATTTTTTACTTTTTATAGAAAATTCTCTATAAATTTCATTCTCTAAAATTTTTAATAATTTTTTTAGAAGAAAATTTATTAAATATTTTCAATAAATTTTCTCTAAAAAAATTTAAAAAATTCATCTTTCTATAAAAAAATTGCGACTAAATCTCTGTTAAAAAACTTTCCTTTTTGAAAATTTTCGGCAAATTCAAATTTTTTATAAGTTTCTCTTTGTGATTTATATAAGAGCTAAAATCTCAAAATTTTTACTCAGTGTTGCATTAAAATCCAATGACACCCTTTTGAGGGAATATTTTGCTTTGTTTATTTATAATGCTTAACAATAAAAAAGGAAATACGTATTAATAAACAAAAGAATATTTTAATTATGACCTGAAACAATAGAGCTTAAAATAGTTATAATATACATATAAAATAATATGGTTTAAAATTAAAAACAAACAAAACCTGTGAATAATAAACTGAAAGAGAAATCCTATTAAAAGATAAATATGATATGGAGGGTAATATGGACTATATGTATATCCATAATAACATAAATAAAGGCTTAGTCTAAAAAATATAATCAAATTAAGCATTTATTAATAAATTTTGATTATTGAAAAGATAATTAAATGTGAAATTTAAATTTCTCATAAAAATTTATTAATTAATTATAATTATTGTTTCATTATAAATAATTTTAACTAAAGTTATTATAAGTGCATTCCACAAGAATAGACAATTTTATTAATTTTACAAGAAATATTTTATATTTCATATTTACATATTTTTCTCAGTAGTTTAATAGATTGAACAGAAATAGTTTTCAGAAAAAATGAAAATCGATTTATGAGTTATTATTTGTTTGTTTAATAACTAATGGTATTGCATTGACAAACATTTAAAACATATGTATAATAATGACTGAAACTCCATAAATAAATACACAATTTACAATAAATATTCAATTAAATGCACATTTAAAATAAATACAAAATAACAAAACTCAATGAAAATTAAATAAATTATATAGATAAAATAAATGTTTAAATAAATACTCGAAATAATAAATTCATAAAGGATCAATGTATATATGCATACAACGCATACACACACTTACGCAGTTGTTGGAACATTATGGAGGTATCTTATTTTGAGAACTTGAGAAATATCAAAGCTCTGAAAAAATGTAACAGTGATTGTATTCGTTTATCATTGCGAAAATATTGACTACCAAGAAAATTTTGTTAAAAACCAGAACTGAACTAGAACTGAATTAGAACTGAATTGGAACTAAATTAGAACTGAACTAGCTAGAACTGAACTAGCTAGAAACTGAACTTAGAACTGAACTAGAACTGAACGAGAACTGAACTAGAACTGAAACTAGAACTGAACTAGAAAAACTGAACTAGAACTGAACTAGAACTGAACTAGAACTGAACTAGAACTGAACTAGAACTGAACTAGAACTGAACTAGAACTGAAACTAGAACTTGAACTAGAACTGAACTAGAACTGAACTAGAACTGAACTAGAACTGAACTAGAACTGAACTAGAACTGAAACTAGAACTGAAGCGAAGAACTGGAACTAGAACGTAACTAGAACTGAACTAGAAACTGAACTAGAACTGAACTAGAACTGAACTAGAATGAACTAGAACTGAACTAGAACTGAAACTAGAACTGAAACTAGAACTGAATAGAACTGAACTAGAAAACTGAACTAGAACTGGAACTAGAACTGAACTAGAACTGAACTAGAACTGAACTAGAACTAGAACTGAACTAGAACTGAACTAGAACTGAACTAGAACTGAACTAGAACTGAACTAGAACTGAACTAGAACTGAACTAGAACTGAACTAGAACTGAACTAGAACTGAACTAGAACTGAACTAGAACTGAACTAGAACTGAACTAGAACTGAACTAGAACTGAACTAGAACTGAACTAGAACTGAACTAGAACTGAACTAGAACTGAACTAGAACTGAACTAGAACTGAACTAGAACTGAACTAGAACTGAACTAGAACTGAACTAGAACTGAACTAGAACTGAACTAGAACTGAACTAGAACTGAACTAGAACTGAACTAGAACTGAACTAGAACTGAACTAGAACTGAACTAGAACTGAACTAGAACTGAACTAGAACTGAACTAGAACTGAACTAGAACTGAACTAGAACTGAACTAGAACTGAACTAGAACTTGAACTAGAACTGAACTAGAACTGAACTAGAACTGAACTAGAACTGAACTAGAACTGAACTAGAACTACTAGAACTGAACTAGAACTGAACTAGAACTGAACTAGAACTGAACTAGAACTGAACTAGAACTGAACTAGAACTGAACTAGAACTGAACTAGAACTGAACTAGAACTGAACTAGAACTGAACTAGAACTGAACTAGAACTGAACTAGAACTGAACTAGAACTGAACTAGAACTGAACTAGAACTGAACTAGAACTGAACTAGAACTGAACTAGAACTGAACTAGAACTGAACTAGAACTGAACTAGAACTGAACTAGAAACTGAACTAGAACTGAACTAGAACTTGAACTAGAACTGAACTAGAACTGAACTAGAACTGAACTAGAACTGAACTAGAACTGAACTAGAACTGAACTAGAACTGAACTAGAACTGAACTAGAACTGAACTAGAACTAGAACTGAACTAGAACTGAACTGAACTAGAACTGAACTAGAACTGAACTAGAACTGAACTAGAACTGAACTAGAACTGAACTAGAACTGAACTAGAACTGAACTAGAACTGAACTAGAACTGAACTAGAACTGAACTAGAACTGAACTAGAACTGACTGAACTAGAACTGAACTAGAACTGAACTAGAACTGAACTAGAACTGAACTAGAACTGAACTAGAACTGAACTAGAACTGAACTAGAACTGAACTAGAACTGAACTAGAACTGAACTAGAACTGAACTAGAACTGAACTAGAACTGAACTAGAACTGAACTAGAACTGAACTAGAACTGAACTAGAACTGAACTAGAACTGAACTAGAACTGAACTAGAACTGAACTAGAACTGAACTAGAACTGAACTAGAACTGAACTAGAACTGAACTAGAACTGAACTAGAACTGAACTAGAAGAACTGAACTAGAACTGAACTAGAACTGAACTAGAACTGAACTAGAACTGAACTAGAACTGAACTAGAACTGAACTAGAACTGAACTAGAACTGAACTAGAACTGAACTAGAACTGAACTAGAACTGAACTAGAACTGAACTAGAACTGAACTAGAACTGAACTAGAACTGAACTAGAACTGAACTAGAACTGAACTAGAACTGAACTAGAACTGAACTAGAACTGAACTAGAACTGAACTAGAACTGAACTAGAACTGAACTGGAACTGAATTAGAACTGAACTAGAACTGAACTAGAACTGAACTAGAACTAGAACTGAACTAGAACTGAACTAGAACTGAACTAGAACTGAACTAGAACTGAACTAGAACTGAACTAGAACTGAACTAGAACTGAACTAGAACTGAACTAGAACTGAACTAGAACTGAACTAGAACTGAACTAGAACTGAACTAGAACTGAACTAGAACTGAACTAGAACTGAACTAGAACTGAAATGCATTTTTATATTTTTCTGTAAAAGAGGATTTTATGGGAAATTTTCCATAAAAAATGTTATCTAGTATTTTTAATAAAAAGAAAATTAAAGATTATGTAAAAAAGAACCCAAAGAATTAAGGAAAAGGGTTTCTTTAAATAAGGAATTTGTTGAAAATTTTCTGTTAATAGATAATTTGACAATTATTTTCAATATATTTGACAATTATTTTCATAAAGAATCTAAACACAAATTTTCTATCCCTAATAATATATCAACAACATAAACACATTCTACAATTTATAATAATAATCTGTTCATCTGTACATATAAACATTTCATTACTGAAAAAATCTGTGTTTCAACACATAAACTCATCACACTATATTTCAGTCTATATTTATGTATTTTGTTTTAATCTAAACAATTTATTAGTAAAATATATAGACAATTTTGTTAAATATGTAAAAATAGTAAATTAAATATAAAGTACAAATGCATAATCCCATATGTATATAATTCTCTGCATTGCATCTACATACATTTATTTGGTATTAAATTTATTTACAAACATACACCGAATATGCATTGAAGTGTTAATCAACATTTGCATTTAAAATGTACAATTTATAGAATATTGACACTGTACTTGTGCACACTCATATACATATGTATTTTACTAATACATGCATTTGAATGTTTGCATTTCTATTTGTATATCCGGTTTAAAGTATGTGTTGTGTGTAAAGTGATAGAAAGAGACACTTGTACAAATGTCATAAATAAAGTAAAAGAAAAAACCTTAATATAAAATACAACGATACAACATATGATAAAATGCAATAATAATATTGAATTACGATTAGCTCTCGCTTTAAACATATGGACACATACCCACACTAACAGAAACATTCAAACTCATACATAAACTCCACATGCATATCTACCACATGCACTTAAACACTCAATTTAGAAATGTCAATAATTTAAAATACAGTAATGGAGTAAGTTGGAAGTCTACTACCACTAGTATAGTAAAACCGTGTAAAACTTGATAAATTTAAAAAAGTGAGATTAAATAAAATCACTTAGGAATATAAAATAATAAATAGTCGAAATCTTAGTAATATTAAGATAACTTAAAGAGTATCCCTTGAGGATACTTCTTTCAAGTTAACCATATTTCAAACCTTCTACTGTTATAAAATCAACTGAATAATATTAGAGTTTATGTTTAAGTATGTGTTCTGGTGTTTCTATACGTTTGTCAGCATTTTGAATTGATTTGCATAAAAGCACGAATATAACTACTATGTATAGTGGCAGAAGAAAAGTGTTCTTTAATAATTTATGCATATTTCTTTGTTGTTTATATGAATGTGTTTGTTTGCACAAAAGCCAGCGTGTTTGCATGTGTATGTTTGGTTAAATGAATGTATATGTAACATAGGGTGGCCCTGTTTGTATGGGGAATAAATATGGCAGTTTCTGAAAATTTTTTGTTTTGGGGTTAATATTTTGTGAGTTGGTTCAAAGGATCACGTGGTTATGTTTTTCCAATTTTCTCATATTTCACGCAAACGAATGATAAGTAACTTTGAAATCTTAAACTAGAACTGAACTAGAACTGTACTAAAACTGAACTAGAACTGAACTAGAACTGAACTAGAACTGAACTAGAACTGAACTAGAACTTAACTAGAACTGAACTAGAACTGAACTAGAACTGAACTAGAACTGAACTAGAACTAAACTAGAACTGAACTAGAACTGAACTAGAACTGAACTAGAACTAGAACTGAACTGAACTAGAACTGAACTAGAACTGAACTAGAACTGAACTAGAACTGAACTAGAACTGAACTAGAACTGAACTAGAACTGAACTAGAACTGAACTAGAACTGAACTAGAACTGAACTAGAACTGAACTAGAACTGAACTAGAACTGAACTAGAACTGAACTAGAACTGAACTAGAACTGAACTAGAACTGAACTAGAACTGAACTAGAACTGAACTAGAACTGAACTAGAACTGAACTAGAACTGAACTAGAACTGAACTAGAACTGAACTAGAACTGAACTAGAACTGAACTAGAACTGAACTAGAACTGAACTAGAACTGAACTAGAACTGAACTAGAACTGAACTAGAACTGAACTAGAACTGAACTAGAACTGAACTAGAACTGAACTAGAACTGAACTAGAACTGAACTAGAACTAGAACTACTGAACTAGAACTGAACTAGAACTGAACTAGAACTGAACTAGAACTGAACGGAAAAATGTTGGCTTCAAAATTAAATATTTTTGAGAGCCATCTAAAGGTAACATATTTTACTACATGTTTGTTTGTATAAGTACTTATTTGTAGTTGTACAATTGTTAAACAACATTCTCGTCTAGTTTGAAAGGATAAATGTAATTTTTATGTTTGGCATGAATAGTTTTATTCCATATATGGATGTCTGCTTTTGGCTGGTGAGTATGTTTATGCATACATATGTATGTACGTCCCTATAATTTATTTTGTAGCTGAATGAATATTTTATTTTGTTATTGTTACTTTATAATGGCCATAAACAATTCTTTTTCAATCACAATCATATTTTTATGTGTTGAATGCAAAAGTGTGAGACAGGAATGACAAAAAAAAATAATAGCAGAAAATAAATTTAATTCGTTATTTTTATTATGGGTCTGTTGGTATGTTTCGTATTATTTGCTATAGTATTTTATGCTGAATACGAATAATAGATAAATTGATTTTTATAGCATAATAAAAGTATTGTTTGAAATTAAAAAATAAAAAAATTATCATCATAACAAATAAATAAATCCAGTCGGAAGAGTGCTGAATATGTACTGAATGGAATTGCTGTTTTTTTTTTCGAAAAAGAAAATAATTTTGAAATTATAGCGGGTTTTTAAAATCATGTAAAATACAGTTGAGCAAGGAATTATGGCTGAGTTTACCGTTATCATAGATAAACTCTAGCTAATAGATTTTTAAGAAGTTTTTTTTTTAAATTTAAATTTTAATAACAGATGCCTGAAAATTTTTGCAAATAAAATTTTTTTGAAATACTAACACTTTCCATGTTTCTATCTGCTATAAATGAAGGACAGTAACTTTGGAAAATGTATGTAATTTTCAAACCATTTTAAATGTTTTCTTGAAAGAAAATCTTTTAAAGGAATAAGTTCAATTTTAAAAATCAAATATTAGTTTAGGAATACTCATCATGAAATATATATTCGATAGAAACCTATTTTAAGGAAACATTTTTGATAATAATTTTATTCTATAAAAAAAAACTCAAAAACTTTTTCGATTTTATGGAAATTATTCGAAAATTTTCTATTTTCTATATAAAACTGTTCGACATGTTTTCTATGGAAAATTATTCGACAATTTTTTTATTACATAGAAAATCGTTTTTGCATCAATAAGTTTGTTTTTTTCTAAATTTCCATTTTTAATATTCCTGAAGTAAAAATTTTCCTTACAAAATCTTTCAAATTAATATCGTTTACTAATCGTCTACATTCCTTTAAAAGTCTGTTTTATGTCAGAAAATTACAATTTCATTGTCAGTACTTTTACTGACAATTTCAGGCTTACTACAGTTCTGTTTTCCTGTTGTTGATATTGCTACTGCTGCTGCTGCTATTGTTGTTGTTATTGTTTTTCGTATAGCTTGGCATCCTTCTGAAAAGCTCTCCCCTTCATTTTTTTCATTATAAATAGTTTTTTTCACTTCTTTTCTTGTATACAGTCTTTTTTCGGTTCTTATTGTTGTGGGTGAATGTGGATTAAGCGTCGACAAGTGATAAACGACATTGTTTGGCCTTTTTGGCAGAATTTCTCTTATACGCTGTTTGTTTTTGCTCTATTCATTCAAACTCATTTTTATTGTGGTTACATTTTTTGTTTTAGAGAGAGAGAGAAAAAAAGCCGCATAAATGTTATCACTAAAACAGTTTAGAATAATACGGATATGAGAATGTGTTAAGTAATAACACAGTATATGTGGCAAGGATTATTATGTGTGTCAGTGTGTTTGTAATAGTAACCGTTAAGCTTCTGCAACTAATGCTTAGTATTCTTGAACCATTTTGTTGTTTAACAAAGTTTTTTTTGATGCATGTATTTTTTTTTGTTTTAACCCAAATTACAAATTTTTAAAAACTAGTTCGTATTTTGTTTATAAATTGCAACAACTATATATGTACATACCAGTGATATGTTACTCAAAATTATGTGAATATTTGCATGTGTGTATGTGTGTATGTAATAAAACAAGAAAAATATGTTTTGCATTATTTGTAAAAGGCACTGGGGTTAAAAAAACTACTTAACATTTAGAATAATTTTGAAATTATATACAGTTGCAGTTAAAGACCTTGGTTGGCTTAAATGTTAAGTAAACATGATTCAGTGTTAAATTAAATTTACATATAGAAATGTACATACTTATGTACATATGTATATTCAAAAGTTATGCCATTACTTTTGCTATTGTTAATTAACTTTAAGATACATTGTTTTCATCTATTGTTCTTTGAAAAATGTATCAATTTATTTAAGTAGTTATTTAAATGTATTCGTTATATTATTCAACTTTTTGTGGCAACTAACAAAATCAGTTGTTAATCTTTATAAATAATCAGCTTAAATACCTTTTGTATGCGTCTCTTGGGTACTTTTTTGTTTGTTGGTAAAATGCGTAACTAATTCAAAACAGGGGGGGGCCAATATCAGGGGCATTCGTGGTCGATCAGCTATTAAGGAGATTAGAAACATTGGGTTTGGAGAGGTTTTTTCTTAGAAAACTTTTTTTTTGACTAATTTCTAATTCTTTGAAAAGTCTTCTTCTTTTATAACACCAAAGTTTTTAAATCTATTAAGTTTTAAAGAAAAAATGTCGTTCCAGGCTCACCTTTAAGTATACCAATTGGTTCATATTAATTTTCTGTATTGAATTAGCTATATCCAACCTATCTCTGTATGTCCGTCCATCCGTCCGTCCGTCTGTCTGTCTGTCTGTCTGTCTGTCTGTCTGTCTGTCTGTCCGTCTGTCTGTCCGCAATTTTGGAAATAATTTGATGAAATTTGAGATTCTTCATTAAATATTTGAATTCGGTTCAGAATCATTTTCTGAATTGATTTAGCGATATCCTACCATCTATCAGTATGTCTGTCCGTCTGTCTGTTTGTCTGTCTGTCTGTCCGTCCATGTAGAACTTGTAATCAAACAACATGTCGCAATTTTCGAAATAATTTGATGAAGTTTTGAGACTCTTTAATAAGTATTTAAATTTAAAGAAGATTCCTTGTAAAATATCCAATTTTGTAGAAAACTTTAACAATTTTGAATAAAATTCTTCGAGAAATTTTTTATTGAAAGGTTTTCAGCTATACTTCGTTGACAAGTTTTATATTTTATAAAAATTTCTACGATATTCTATTTTATAGAAAACTTTTCGATGAGAAAACTTTCTTTAAAATAGAATACACTCTTTATCTAGCAGAACTACAATGTATTTTTTTTAAAGAAAATTCCTTAGAATTTATTTCGCCAACTTATCTAATTTAAAGATAATTAAGTTGCTACTTTGCCCACACCTGCTCCTACAAAGATTTTTATTTGCATGATTACACAAAAACTAAATCAATAAATTTTTTTTGGCTTGATGTTGATGATTTATTTTGCTAAAACGAACTTATTTTCCTACTACTACTTGTTCATGTCAACTTTAACTTTTATACTAAATGTTGAAATTCTATGCCAACCACATGGCATTCGCATAGAACTCAATTGATTTAGTGTCACTAATAAGTTTCAACAAGCTAACTAAGAGTCGAAAGTGTCATAAGGAAAGAAATTTTAATTTATGGTGACATGAATTATGGCTGTTAAATAAGAGTAAAGAAAACATGATAATTGAAAGTCAATAGAGCATAAATAAAGCCTAGTCCAGTAATAGAGTAGAGAATAGTTAAAGACAGCTTAACTTCTAATAATTTTATACATGTGTGCGAACAATTAATAACATTAAAGACTTCATAAAGAAAAAACTTCTCAAATTAATTGAATTTTTAAACAATTATTTCATACAATTATGGTTTACAACTAAATTTAACATACTGATAGATTTTTAGCACTACTGAGCGTATGAGTTTTATTTTTTGTGTATTATAACAAACCCTATTACTCATACGTCCAATTAATTTTAACAATATATATTTTTTTTAGTTTTCTTGTTTTTGGACACTGTTTGTGTTATTTCTCTTGTTGTTTCGGTATGTAACTTTATTTTGTGGTTTTTCAATATGCAAATACATACATATGTATGTGTGTATGTATTTTTGCTGAAAACGTGTTTATTCGTACAGTTTTCGTAATGTTTTTCGGTCTCAATAACTCATAATCATTTATCTTCATTTTTAACAATACTGTCAGAAACTTTTTTTCTTTTTGTGTTTCATATACAAGCAGATAAACGAATATATGCGAATATATTTTACTTTTTTAAACTTTGTTTTTAATTTTGCTTGTGAAATACAATACACTAGTGAAATCCTTTTTTGGCAAGTGGGTTGACGTTTTGTGCAGTGCGAGGGTTGTGCATGAAAATGTTGATATTTAAGATTTTTTGTAATAGTTATACAAAATTTTAACTTAAATAATGAAACTGAATAAATTTAGTTATTATAATATACAATGCTCTTTAGGATTATTTCAATATCTGAAACATTATTTATAGCCCTCGTATTTGGATTTTTTCTTTATTTTATTTGCATGTCAAAATGTAAATATTTCATCATAGTTGCGTTTGAATGTATGTAAATATATGAATATTTTATGAAATGCATACATAAACAGTGAGTAACAAAATAGTTTTTTAAAAAAGGAAATTAATTTCTATGAATTAAGTGAAGGTCACCAGAAACATTTTTAAGAATGTCGTCCTTTTAATTTTATTGGAAATGACTCGTAAATAACCGTTTGTGACATCTAAAATTAGAAAAAAAATTTTGGACAAGTTTTCAATTCTATATAAAAATGTTTAATATGTTTTTGATTCTATAGAAAATTATAAATGTATAAATACATATATAGAAATATATTTCACAGTTTTCTATTATATTAAAAACTGGTCGACAAACATGGACTTGGACATGACATGTGGTTTCAACGGTATTCTATTGAAAACTGGTTGATAAGTTTTCCATTGTTTCTTTAATTTACTATATTCGACAAGTTTTCTATTCTAAGAAAACTGTTCGACAAGTTTTTTATTCTATAGAAAGATGTTCGACAAGTTTTCTCTTCTGTTAAAACTGTTCGACGAGTTTTTCATTCTATTGAAAACTGTTCGAAAATTTTAGTTTTTTATAAAGGGATATTCGGCAAATTTTCGAATATTTCTTTTATTAACTACATATTTAAGATAAAATTACGTTAAAATATTCGACAAATTTTCTTTTCTGAAGAAAACTGCTCGAAAATTCTCTATTCTATATGAAACTAATCGACAAGTTTTCTATTTTATTGAAAACATTCTATTGAAAACTGGTCGACAAGTTTTTTAAATCTATAAAAAGATGTTCTACAAGTTTTCTCTTCTGTTAAAAACTGGTCGAAAATTTTGTTTTTTTATAAAGAGATATTCGACAAATTTTCCAATATTTCTTTTATTAACTATTTAAGGTAAAATTACGTTAAAATATTCGACAAATTTTCTATTCTGTAGAAAACTGATCGACAAGTTCTCTATTCTATATGAAACTGATCGACAGGTTTTCTATTCTAAAAAAAAAAATCGTCAAGTTTTCCGTTCTTTCTGTTTGTTACTACTCTATACAAAATTCATTAAAATGTTTTCGATTCTTCAGAAAAATTTTCGACAAGTTTTCTTTTCCATATAAAGATGTTCGACGAGTTTTTTATTCAATAGAAAGATGTTTACTGACAACTGGTTAACAACTTTTATATTCTATAGCAATATATTCTACAAGTTGTCTGTTCTATTAAAACTGGTCGACAAGTTTTTTATTCCATAGAGAGAATTTTAGACAAATTTTCCAATCTTTCTTTTGTTGGCTATTTAATATAAAAAAAAAAAAATACAAAAAATATTCAAAAAAAATTTCCATTCTGTAGAAAACTGCTCGATAAGTTTTCTATAAAAGGTGTTCGAGAAGTTGGCTATTCGACAAGTTTTTTATTCTGTAAAAAGATGTTCGGAAAGTTTCCCTTTCTCTTTGTAGTTTGCAACCTTATACAAAACTCATTGAATTGTTTTCGATTATTTTTAATATAGAAAGAAATTCGAGAAGTTTTCTTTTCTATAGAAAGAAGTTCGACAAGTTTTCTTTTCTATAGAAAGATGTTCGACAAGTTTTCCATTTTATAGATAGATGTTCGTTAAGTATTTCGTTATAATCTATTCTATAGAAAACTGTTAAGCGAGTTGTTATGCAAATTTTCTATTGTATGAAAAACTCTTCGACTAGTTTTCTTTTTTTAAGAAAACTTTTTTGAAAGTTTACAATTCAATGGAAAAATATTCGACAAGTTTTCTTTTCGACTAAAAACTGTTTGACCATAAAGGTTTCTCCTAAAAAATGGAGATTATTCTATTTGGCTAAGTTTTGCTTTTCACTGTTAATTGGAATTCTCGTGTGAACATTTTCTAGTTTTCTTTTTTTATTGTAATTTTTTTCTGTTTAAAAAAATTTTATATTTTTTTATTTTTTCATACATAGTTGTAATAGTTGAATTTTGTTTTTCTTTTTCATAGTATGGAACGTGATCTGATGACACGCACTGACAGATTCGGTGTTGAGGTACGTGAACGTACCATGTGGGATATACGTGATGGTGTGGTTGGTGCTGAAACTTTTGTACCCAAACATGTTGTTATCACAACATGGAAAAATGTATCATTTGCTGGTGGTATTGATAATTCTTTATTTACGGTAAGTGGCATGAATAAATGAATGAAGAATTCTGAAGTTATATATATATATATATAT